>NW_027175865.1:8451335-8608835 GCF_023055335.1 Clinocottus analis
ATGTCATTTTATGCAGTTATATAAATAAAGTTATTATTATTATTGTTTTATCTTGCGAAAGAGGGATTAATAAAAAATGATGTCAGTCTCCATCAGTCAGTCATCTACTTCATCTTATTTTTCATAGTCTATGTACACTGTGAAACACATTTTTCAAGGGTTGTGACCATATAGTACTTAAAGATGTCCAGATCTCGGCTGTGTGGCTTTATAGGTGAAAATGTCTGCTCGTCGGTTGGTCTTCCACTTTGGTCCAGACTTCAATATCTCTACATGACATGAAATATTAAAAAGTGCTCTGTGCTCCTCAGAAGATGAAAGCTGCCGTCCTTTCTGATCCCCTGACTTTTTATTTAGCACGCTCCTGCACTTGAGTCAAATATCCATCCATTCATATTCCTGTCGGGATGAATTGTAATAACTTTAAAACCCTGACTTTTATCTGGTGTTGTCATCAGGTTAAATGTTTCAACTGTGCTTTTGTGTAAACATCAGCATGTTAACAGTGTCTACATTTCCAGAGACCTCATTGTAAGAAATGATTTTGGACAATATTCGGTTCAAATTGCAAAACAACAAAAAAGGGAGACGGACGTTTCAAATCCATTCATGCTGCTCCATGTTAGCATAGCATCCAGCTTAAGTACAGACAGAAGCTCTTGACTCTCAATATTTCCTGCCTTCATTGTGACACACTTTGCATCTTTTGTTTTGAAAGCGTTACTTTTATTAAAAACAATGAACACAAACAAGACAAAGACAGTACTTACAGTTAAACCCACTCCAATGAAAATGCAGATCATTCCTACAGTTATATAAGCACAGCAACGCCTCCTCGGGAGCGCACTGCCAACAGAGGATCTGCACAAAGAGATTAATGAGAGAAGCAGAGGTCAGTCATACATTTAAGATATTCATGTTTTGTTTGTCTTAAATACTGGTGCTGTGAGAAAAAAATGTTTCAATCTTTCTATATCTTTTTATATTTGTATGTTGAAAAAATACACTTGAAACATTTTGTGTCGTAAAATAGTTTCATTATGACACTGACTGATGTGATTTCCTCCCATTTTCCAAGTGATCTCACTTTCCAGCAGCCAAAGATCTCTCACTTCCTCTTTTACAGTACATGAAAGCACCGGAGGAAAGTCACATGGGCAACACATGTCCCAACATCCAGACTGCATCACAGCACAAGTTGACTGCTGCTCAGCACAAGGCTGGCAACATTTTCTTTGTTTCTTTTTGGCTTAACCATGTCTTTACTTTCCTCCCCCTCTCTGCTCTCACATGCCTCTCATGTGACGGGACTCAAGCATTCTTCAGGAATTGTTGGTATTCGGATGGCTTAAGGGGAGCCCGATCACCTGATGTCTTACCTTCTCATACTCATTCTGCTGCTTTTACGTTTCCTCTTTGTTCAACTCAAAGTTCACAATTGTGCCACCTGACACTCATTAATTTGACATGTGAGCATACATGGAGCAGACCTTCATTCAAAGGATGTTTTTAAAAGATTTTAGAGCAAAATAGAACTTGCAAAACAAGAATTAAGGAGACAAACAGACTGGTTCGGGGGGTTTTCCTCTGTGAAGTGCTGCTGTACCAAAAAGTATCGGTTCCTTTTAAGTATATGAGTAAAATCCTAACTCCATGGTCTTTCATCTGTCACTGTTCTGATTTCTATTGCTAGGGCAAAGGGAGTTTGCCCTAGTGTTTCACAGTCTAAATTGAAGATTATTGCCATTCGCTTCAAACACAATTATTGTCTTGATGGACTCCCAGATGAGTTGAGGCAACAAAGTCTATTGTATGTCTTATTATCCTTTTACTCCTGACGTCACGGTTACATTATCATAAAAGAAGAGAGGGATGGCAAAAGAGGTACAGAGACAAAGATTGAGACAGACAATGAGGTTTAGACAAAGATGCAGGTATAAGAGACAGAGTTAGAGGCAAAGACAGCAAGTTGTTATTCTAAGACAAGTCTGTTGTCTCAGCATCACTGTATATAAAATTCCTGTCATCACTTTAAGACCTTTTTAAGCCCATCCAACATGTCTCAACCCTCCTGCATCATTACCACGACAAGTATTGAGTCTAGGCTCTAATTCCTGTCACACGTCTAGATTAGCCTGCATCAACTCCCCTCTCTTTCAAGAACTACAAAGTCCAGACCTCTAGAGGTCGGTGACCATAAAGAAAGACAAACTAAACTTCTTCAGCAACAAGAGCTGAAAGTCAAACATTTGCATACCATATTTCATATTTCATACCAAATCACAGCCCTACATGACTGAGAATTGATGCCAATGCAGACAAGGAAAGCCAATGATTTTAGTATTTAAAGCATTCTCCTCCCTTGAATACAAAACTATAATCTTATATTTTAAGCAAATCAAATCTATAAACTATTTTAAGGACATCCAAGTCTACATCAATATTTGTTGCAAAGTTACATGAAAACGATACAATTTAAATGGGAGAGCGGCTTCATATCTGTGTATACATAGCAAATAGTTGTTTGCTGCTATATCAATATTCAGAATCCAATATATTGCACTTTTAAATTAGTCGTTAACTGTAAAACCAGGAAAGAATTATGTAACTTTGATAACAATTAATGCACATTTTATGTTTTTTCACACTTAAGAAAGTTAAGTGATTTTCAAATCACACAAAGATTAAAAACAACGGCTGCCTGCAATGGTGAGAATGAAATCCTCCAAAACCAAAAGTGATCAGCTAAATAACATGAGTAGGAGCTACAAAGTGAAACTCACTGCAACAGTAACTTTTCCACCTTTGTGTAGTGAGTTAAATGGAGGTTTGATGTTTGATGGACTCACATTTTTTTGCAGTGGGGACACTTGGCTAGCGTGTTAAACCGAAGCTCCATCCACTGTGAAGAAACAGAGAAGAAGCACTGTTTAGTTACATTACAGCGGAATGGACACACACACATGTGAACACATAACTACAACAAACACTTTCATCAGACTGTATCAAGAACAATCAACACAAGATCTAGTTGGAATGAGTTTACATGATAGTTATGATGGTTTGCAGGTTGTGCATCTATTTATTATTTCTGTATTGGGGAAAATGTGAAAAAGTTGGCTAAATTAGCATCTAAAATGACTTTTATGATATCTTAGTTAGGGTTGTAAAGATACAATTCTTTCATTCAGGGTTTTGATGTTAAAAGCAGTGTTACAAAAATGTTTCTCCATCACAGTTTAGAAAGATTTTAGGTCCTATTGACACAAGTTTAATACGTGACTTTTGACATCTGGCTAGAGAGAAGGAATGAAAAACTCAATAGGAATTGAGGCCAAAACATCTTGATTTATTCCTCTTTTTTTACACTAATACCAATACAATATTGCTCTTTAACTGAAGCTCTCTTCATAGCCAGATGTCTACAAAGTAATATTATCACCCGTGTAAATAAGGCCGCAGATTAAACTGGAGCAGGTTAGGCTGTTGTTAATATGTCCGCCAGTATGACCAGCTTCTTCAACCTCTTGTTGTACTGGGGGAGAGCCATCGCTGGGGAGGCCAGACATTGGGTGGGATGTTCTGGCGTCCTCACTGCCCTACAGCCGGCGCAAGCAACAATTTGCACACGTTAAGAGGATAATACCACTGATTTTGACATGCTAGTGTGTCACACTGACTTGATACCTCAGGTTCTGCATGTGTCTCCCTTCAATGAGACACCTCTCGGCTCCTTTTATTAATACATAACAGGACAAATAGAGGTATATGGTATTCAAACCATGTTTAAATACCATATGTCAAACACATATCAAAAATACTGATCTGGAACACACGGTGCAGGAAAAACAACTGAATTTAAGATGGGAGTAATCTGCGAATGGCTGCAACCACACTGCTATCAACTGGGATTATAAAATAGACCAGGAAAGGAAACATGCAGCAAATGCACGCCAGCCACTTGCAAACATCATATTCTATTTGCATTTCAACAAAGAAAAAAAGTCAACAGGAGAGGAAGATCTAGCTCTTATGTGTGCTTTGGATTAACTTGAATAGGCTATACAACCCAGAAAACCTGTGTAACTATGCTATAATACTGGTGAAAATCCTCTGTGTATATCACTAAATGTTGTACAAGTATTGAACAACTTTGGTTGCGATTGGTTTAGATTTTGAGCGTCTTGGTGGGTTTACGCACGAGAAAGGTGTTGCCACAGTGACCGCAGACCACCCGCATCCCCTCAGGTTGGATAGGCAGTGCCGGCTGGGCGGGCTGCTCCTCTGGGATCACCATCACTGGGCTCAGGTTGATTATCCGTCTGCTGTCGAAGGAACAAAGAGATGGACAAGATTATAAATACAACCGAGCCGAGGCAGGAATATAAAAGTGTTGATGACATGGAAGGTCTGGATTCGCTTTTAAAAAGTTGCCTTTTTTTGACTTAGTAAAAGAAGTAAACTTCTCTGCTCGCTACCAGTTTGGTCGAGGACATCCTATCCTTCTGGAAGTGTCTTTACAGATGAGAAGGCAGTTACAGGGACACCTCACGTATTTCTTCCCTGTTGGGGGGGTTTTGATGGGCTGGAAGGCAACATATCAAAATCCACATCAACATCTGCTACAGCTCTAAAAAGGTGGACATTGTCAAATAATTGGCCTTTAAAGCAAAAGGTTTCTCTCTTGATCACTGACAAATGTTTTATCATGCAAAATGATGCTTACCGTAGCTTCATTGCAGACAGTGCACTTGACCACGTGCTGATGCAGCTTTCCATCCAGATTTATGAGCGACTGACAAACGCGGCAGTTGATGACAGGCACTCCGCCGGCATCGGGGCTCGCGATGGCTGTGTAGGGAGGAGGTAGTTCGGCTTTGAAAAGAGGAGGAGGGCAAAGCACACAACATACGGCCAACTGTTAACTGCATGCGTCTATAAAACCTCAGACGTTAATACAGACCAAATCAACAGGATCCTCAAGATTACACATCACATTCAAAATTAAATGTAATGACAAAATGTTCTTGGTTAATAACGGCTACACAATGCAGCTAAAGCTGTGAAAGTAAGTGGATTTTAATTTTGTATAATAAGTATATTAACGGATAATAACAATCTTTAGTTGCAGCCCTAATTTTATATTAAGCTACCCACAACAATACACAAGGCCAAAACAAACAACAATCACAATTCTTACCAATAGGAATCATTTTCACTCAAAAAGGCATATAAGATAAAAGTTATTCAGTTATGTCTCTCTTAATAACTATTAAACCGAGTGTGTGGTAGCAGCCTGGAAACACTGCTGCGCATGACAGCCTGTGTACAACTCTGATTGCTCAACATGTGACTCCTCTCTCTTTGTCAGCAGCCGAGCACCACTCTGTTTGTTTAAGAAAGAAACAAAGGGCCCTTTAAGATCCCAATGTGATCGCACACAAGTATCAGAAAATGCCTCACAATTTATTCATAAATACATGGATAAAAAGAAATAATTTATGTCTGATAGAATCCAACTGTTTGTGACTTTAAAGAAACAAATAAGATGTCCCACCCATACACATTTATTGAGGAGATAAAAGGTTTCAGACATGTTTACTTAGTGCATCAGTTGGATGGGCAGCTATTAAAATGTCTCTGCTAACGAGGCTAATAAGCTCCTAAATATTTTGGGTGAGAAAGGAAGATAAGACAGGCCACTAATTTGTGTTTTATAAACAAGTGTAATCAATCTAACTAAATGGCCAGACTTTGAAAAGAATCTCTTATTGTCTGAAAACTATTGTGATCCAACTCCAGTTGCCAGTCAAATGAACTCTGCCCCATTTAATCCCAAAGTAACCTATGTTATTAGTCTACATTCCATGTGTTGTTCAGGGTTTTACTCTTTTAATCCATAGATTTTCACGAGTGACTAAGTTTACAAATACTATTGCAGTAGTCGAGCATACTTTACGATCTGTCATAGCTCCAGTAAAACATTTAATTCAACCTTCAAAAAGGTTTGTGATTTATTGTTGTAATTTACTCCTGAAAAAATATCTGATCATATATATATATATATATATATATATATATATATATATATATATATATATATATATATATATGTGTGTGTGTGTGTGTGTGTGTGTGTGTGTGTGTGTGTGTGTGTGTGTGTGTGTGTGTGTGTGTGTGTGTGGCTATCAACAAATGACAATCAATTGCAATAGAGTATATCTCTTGTGCTGTTTTCAGGTCTTCATCCAAGTCTACTGACCAAACACATAGGAGGTATCTAATCTGACAAATTACCAACTTCCTTCACTCTGAATGAGATAATGGGACAAGTCAAGAGGTAAACGTGCTTGGCTTTGAGATTCAGAGACACTGTACAGTTGACACCACGGGGACAGATGGGACACCCCGTCTACGATTGGGCAAATGTGGCTAGAAATACAATAAAGTATGCCAAAGACTGGACACTCTCACTGTGGACGGGCAGCATGGTGATTAATTTCTACTTGGCCGAGTTTATTTAAAATGTATAAAAATAAAAATACATGAAAAAAATACTGAACACAGTCAGCCCCTCCCTCTGTTATCCACCACCGGGTCAGGAGAGGCCTGTTTCTACTCGCTTCTCTCTCTGCTGGGAAGTTGTCTAATGCATGTCTGAAACTGAATATGGCAGCTATAGGTTTTCACCGGCTGTCCTCGGAGCCAGAGGTAAGACGAGAGGACGCGGTGCTACAACCCCAGCAGCACCATAGCATGCAGCCCCGATCATGTCTAGCTGAAGCCATCAGTGGTTACGTGACGTGTGGTTTGTGTTGAAAAGTGGGTGACTGGAAAGCTACTGTTGGACACAAGCTGCTCAGGATGTTTTCTATTATTTTTATTCTGCTTTCTGTTCCTTAAGCGACATGAAACTCTCTTTAAAAAAAGTTTAAAGGACATGGCTCTGTATTTTTGTTATCGTCAATAAAACCCATGAAAAGATTTCTTTAAATAAATAAAGAATGATTTTGTCTCACTTGGCCCATCAACTGATGCTAAACATGTGACTCGTTAAAAACAGGCCATTGACTCAAAAGGGAGTAAATAGTTTATTTGTTGGGGACACTGTCTTTTCTTGTACATGGTGACACCTCTTTATTGTACAATTTGACACCTCTGACTCAAAATAAACTACATACCTGTTGACCGTGATGAAGGAACATGTCACTCAGTGACTCAGTGTTTTTAAAGAATGAATAAGATGCATACAGCTTCAGATAAACAAACACTTAGAAGGTTTGCACAGCCTTTTGTTGCATTCATTCTGCCATTTGTGTGCAAAAACGTCAAGCAGGTGAAAACTAAATCCAGCACAGTGCCAGTCTAATCATTGAGATGCAGCCAGGTGGTCATTGGTCGCCGGCCCTCATCACCACCACACTGTGAATACAGCAAGCAGTGAATCTCTACCAGATACAGCTGAATAAAACCTGAAGACTCTGATCATCAGGGAATCATCAGGGAAATGAGTTGGAGTACTTAAGATTGTGAAGATATATTCAGGGAATCAATACAGCAAAGATTGCAGTCACTTCTACATAATAACATATTTCACTCAATCGTAATAACAGCTCACTCACTCAGTTTCCTAGATGGAGCTGATTATTAGTCAAAGTATCATCTCAGTTTTGGCTTCTTTGACTCTGATTATTCCATTTTGCAAATCGGCTGATAGAGGATTCAACAAACCCAAAGAAACAGAATTAGCCATAATCCAGACTGCAGAGAGGGAGGGAGGAGAAACTGGGCCATGAAATTTTCTGACATTCATTTCGGCTTTTACTAAGTCGGTGCTGAGACATTGTAGCTATCAATTCACAGGTTATTACAGTCCAGCATTAAGGTCTTTATAAATAATCCGGTGGTGAAATATGAACTCTGCAAGATTAGAGTGCGTCAGAACAACAAAATATAAATTTCATCACTTGTGTTGTGCTTGCTATTATCCGTTTGTCCTGCAATTTTCTGCAAAGAGCATTACGCGGTCAATGAAGCCATTCATTTGCAGCAGAACAAACCGTGTTATGACATGTCCAAGAAAGCCCATTACAAAAAAGGTAAAATGAGGGGAAACTTTAGAGCATTGTCTGCAGATAACTTTGCTTATATTACTACAAAACATAATCCGTTGATGTGAGAGTCTGATCTGAATGTTTTTGTAAAAACACTAAGAGGGAATCTTTTTTTGGGGGGGGGGGTTATTTAGTAATGCCTCCAGACAAAAGAAATAGCATGTGTCTTTGTGTATGTCTCCAACTTCCACATGAGATTTGATCTGCGACTACATAAATTCAGAATCGGACTACATTCAGTGCAAAGGCCAGTCCTCCCAGCAGCTCTCAAACTGAGTGGACTGTAGATTTATGTGCAGTAATTGCCCGGGTCATTCAGCCCTGCATGCATCACTGTATAACCTACATTCAGCTGTTTACTAAGCAAAATGTGGACACTGTGTCAGTTTCCTGGCTGCTCAAGCACATGTATTGTACTGTAGAAGATGCTAGAATATATTCAAACTATCTTTGCAAGATCAAGGCCAACTATGTGTCGTTTACATTCTATTTTGCATGCAAATAAGCCCACTGACAGCTAAATGTCACACGTTATGATATTCTGGCATGCTTTGGGTTCGATCCCATCTACAAGGGACACATCTGGGCCTTTTGTCGATTTGCAACTGGGACAAAAGGCTATTTGGCTGCCTTCATCTGCAGTGGGTCATCTCTCCCCCCATCAATCAACAACACTACAGCTCACATCCAACGAGGCCTCACAGTGCCACATCACGACTCATGGGCTACCTGTTCTGATGGTAAAGAGCCAAAACATTACAGGCCCCGTCGAGTCTCGTTGAGAGCATATCTGCAGTAAAAACAAAGCTTGCTGTTATTGTAGGCCCCTCTTCTCTAACCCACTGCTCCAGTTCTCACAGTGCAAGCTCCACCTTTTTCTCAGCTGCGCATTGATTGCCCTCGCTGCGTCTTGCACCGCTGCAGTTTTTATTTACGCACAAACCCGATACGCCCAAGAATGATTCAGCACGCAGGCAGCGGGACTGTCTACACGTCGTGTGTTTACCTCTTGGACTTGAATCCTGCAGGTACGGGGGAGCAGTGGGGGTCACGTTCTCGGAGTTGGGACCCGACAGCAGCGGAGATCGCTCGTCCATGCCGTCGGAGGCCATGTCGCTAGCTGTGGACCGCGGGACTTGACGGGCAGAGGACGGCAGTCGGGCAGTCTGCCTGGCTGCACCGAGGCTTCACTCAGCACGGAGGAGCAGCCGGCGGCTGGTTGTTGATGCCGAGTCGCTCCGGTCCAGCAGCCCCGGTGACGGCAGCCTGGAGGAGGGAGGAGCTCCGCGGTGATCCCCTCTCCCCGCCCCTCGCCGACACGGCCCGGGGCATGGGCTGCGCTCGTGCGCGCTGAGCTCAATGCCGCACGCATGAAGTACTGTGATGGAATTTAGTGCAAAGATTATGTCCTGAATTCAATTGTGTGAAACGCACGCAGGGGATTTTTCACATTGTAGTGACTATTGTCATACATTACGATGTAAAATGTTCTGCGGGGACTCGGAATATTGTTGTATTGATTGATGGATGGATACAGCGATACGCCAATAAAGCATCGATTACCACTGTTTGCCACTAGATGTCACTGTAGGATTACTTGGTGCTGTACAATCTAATATAATTTTAGACCAACTTTAATGTCTTGTGATCTTTTCAAGCGAAGCTATGTCCACTTACCGGAGACAAAAATGACAAATTGTTGAAAGTTGGCGCGTTGAACTAATTTTTACATTTCAAATGCACTACAATAATTGTCACTGACTATTTTTCTGGCATTGAGCCAAAAACATGGGTTTTTCCTCATCTGATAAACTTCGTGTGTGTGTGTGTGTGTGTGTGTGTGTGTGTGTGTGTGTGTGCGCGCGCGCGCGCGCTTCATGTTCACTCCTCCCCTAACATTACAACACTTTTGATAGTTTCGCCAATTTTCGTCCCTCCCATTCCTTGTTGCTTATGTCAGGGTGTAAACCTCAGGCTACATGAATTCATTCCCTGTTCATTCAAAAGACTCACGAACAAACACAGATGTTCAGTATCAATCTTTGAGACCAAAGTCTGGGTCCTTTCTTAAACGTTTGTGTTTGTTCTGAACAGCAGGATGAAACGACGTATGTGAACTGATGACAAACTGTTTCAATACACATCTAGGATTACAGGATGTTTAGAGCATTTTGTTTAGGACATTGTAAAACGTCTCATAAATTCCTGAAGCATCACACTTACTTCATTTACCGATTCACTCCCTTGAAATCTTGACATGAACACAAAGCTGCAAATTAACTGATTTACATTTTTTAAGAATAGGTTCCATAAAATTCCTGAAACTGGAAAGAGGAGTTTCTCTTTGCAGCATGCCTGTCTGGTGTTTGTACTTGTAAGTCAGTGACAGATTTCCAGCCAGACTACAAGTTTCCTTCAATTACTGCACAGACCCTGACGGAAACTGCTCGCTCCTGGCTCCGCTGTTGCCGGGCCAGTAAATAGTGATTCACATCGCTTTTCAAAGACTGCAGACGACTCGTTTTTTCCGAACACTTCAGGCGACGGAGGAGCGTCGCAGCACTCGCTGACTGCTTCGTTGCTGTCGTTTCTTTACAAGGTAAGAAGACAATTGCATACACAAGACATGCGTGAACATGGTATTTGAGGAAAAGGATGTTTTAATGGAGTAAAAATGTTGCAGTGATAAGGAGTTTCGGGTTAGCTGTGATGCTTCCCTTCCTAACTTTCTACTGCCGGCAAACCATGAAGCTAACACAATGAGAGTAAAGCCTTCAGACATAAGCAGTAAAACATAACCTAGCTTTCTGCTTGAGCTTTTTTTTTGCCGTTTTATAAACTATTGTAACGAATTAAACATGTTCTTGATGGAGAAACACGTGGCAATAGTGTAGCTGCAATTAACCTTTTGTGTCTGTTTACTAAATGTAACAGGACTTATACTTTAATTTTGAAGCTGCCTGTATTGACTGTGTTATGCCAAATAAAAGTGTCATTGTTATTCTTCACTTTATACATAAGTTGAAGTTTACTGGCCCATCAAGATCTCCATCCCTTCACATGCAGAATACAGTCTGTCTGGAAACTGCATGGGATTGTGCATATATTTTAGTTTATTAGATTTAGGTTATCTAGCATGGCTCATTCACTTCCAAAAATAGTGTTGGATTGCAGATAGAGTAAAACTGTTGTGTAAAAAAATAAATAAAATAGCTTTGTTACAGGAAAATACCACAGTGGAGAAAAAAAGCGTAGCGGATAACCTCTGTCATGATGCCAACAGATGTTCTTTTCAACTATGTGTGTGTGCGTGTCAACATTAATACAGCTCCACGGTTCTGATCTAGCCTTCGTGTTTCTGCCCATGGAGATGCTCCAGGGGGCAGTGAGCAGGGCTGGGCTCTGCCTGTCCTGCGCCCTCCTGCTGGGGGCCTGTTTCCCAGCAGAGGGTGCAGAGGCAGCAGGGCCTCTTCCTACTTCAGCCCCTGAACGACAGTCGGGGGAACCAGACCTTGAGGATTGGGAGTGGGGTTCTGGATCGTCTCTTCTGCACCTGCTCCACAGCTTCCCTGCTGACAGCCCCTTTATAACAGAGACCCCCGGAAAACCAGTCAACTGCACTCAGCGCTTCTGGTTACCACCATCCTCTGCAATCTGCTGGGAAAACATAGTTGAACCCGAGGAGTTTGCCAAGTCCCGTCTGCTTGTCCTCCAGAACAGGGCGGCCCTGCAGGCTGTGTCTACCACCAGCGGGGTGGAGGAGGGAGGGGTCTCCTACGAACTTCAAGCCAGAGAGGAGGTCCAGGGCATCCACTCAGACCACCTGAGTGCGGTAGAAACTATGCAGACTATGGAGAAGGAGTTTGCATCTCTAGAGGAGACAAGAAAAGAAGGAAAGGAGCATGGAATCTTCACAAGGTGAGCATTGGAAGTTTATGGATTATTTGATGAATTTAGTAATCTAAGAGATTGTGTACAAATTATTGTAGTTGTAGGGGGCTAATTAAATAAAAAAAAACGTGATGTAAATGAAGTGGAAATAATGTGAAGCCCTGATTTCTTGTTTGATTATGTAAGAACAGAACATATGTATATGTTCCTAGCCAAATCAATTAAGTTTTTGGTAAATTCTGATCCGAGTGGGATTATTCCTAAATCATTGTTAGTGAGGCAGAAACTCCGGATCAGTGTTACTTGTTTGGTCTAAACATAATGCTGCCTGGATGCCAAAGATGACAGAGTGAAAACAGCATCCAGACAAACAGTTAAGTCATTTCAAATGTTTTCCCAACAGTCATCTGGCTGAACATCTGCTGAGACGAGGCTCTGCCACTAAAACAGCTGCAGACAATTAATGCAACTCTGTCCTTTCTCTCTATTAGATGTGAAACAGACTTTTTTTCATACAATCTCGTGCAAAGTCATGTGTAAATGTTTGAAATAAATGTGGTTTTTCATCCCTTTCAGCATTAAGGAGCATCTTGCCAACACAAGAGACGCCATCAATGGAAGAGAGCACATGGCAAACATCCTGGAGAATCATTTGTCTACTTTAGAGAATACTTTGCTTAACATGCAGCTACGACTGCACAAACTGATCCGGCAGTGACCATAACAAGGACCGATTGTCCTACTTGTGCTGTATCAATGTATTCATGTGCCTTATTGTTCAACAATGTAGCAAATGCATGCATGGTCAGGACTGTTGGAAACACTTGATATGCACCTTATGCCATCCAAGCACCAAAATAAATCACATTTTAAATTTTCAGTTAGCAGACATATTCCATATGTAGATTTCATGGTCACACTTGCTGCCTCTATTAAAACCTCAAGACATTTGTGAAGCTAGAACAGCTCCACAAATGTCTGGTTGTGGTGTAAAACACATGCAGAGCAACATGAATATAAGACAGCATGAACTTTTATTTTAATATCAAATCTAAACAAATAATTTGCAAATGCATTAAGATGATGTGGTCAGGTGCTATATACACACACTTTAAATATTCACATCTATTGGGCCGAAATTTTCCTTTGGAAAGATGCAGCATGTTCACTTGTAGTTTAAATGGGAAAAAAGAGGTATTTGTATTTTTGGTTAGTTTAAACAACTTTCCAGTATTTATGATAAACTACTTGTAAATAAAACCTGAAAATATCTTTTAAAACTAGCATGCATAACTTAGAATCAATAACGTCGACCTTTCACTTTGAAATCAATGTTTGACAGCACCTGTAAAATAAAGTGTTCATCCAATCATATTTAAAAGGCAATTAAAACTCACAACTGTGGAATATTATTTCTTGGTCTGTTACATGAAGTTAGCTCACAGAGGGCTGCAAGTTAAGAGAGAACCATTTACTCCTCCCAATTGTTGTGCATGCAAAACAAGCACAACATTTATAAGACATTGTTACCGGAAAACCTTTAAAAGATCCAATCCAGGCCAATCCTAAAACTTCAAAATCTTGAGGCATGATTGCATTATGATTTATCTAAGACTTTGTTTAGGCCATTGTTACGAATTTAGATTTCTGGCATCAAGTATTTATCTCAGACATACAGTACAACTTCTATGTGTTCTTGTATTTGAAGGTGATCTCTTTAGTCTTCACATGTTCCTATTTGTGGCTTTACTTTCAGTTCAATGTCCACTAATGTCTTCCAATAGCCCGACAGCTGAACTCTCTCAGTGTATTTGAAAGCATTGCGAAAGTTCAGGATGTCTTCTGCCAGACCGCTCAATGAATGACAGGACATGTACATTTGATAACATCTCCCCGGACGTGAGATGCAGCCAATGTCCTTTTTTAAAAGTCAGCGTCTTCGTCGTTTTCTTGCATTTGCTCCAAAGACTGAAAATAATCTCGAGCCAAGATCTTCTTAGGCAGGATATCTATTAAAAATAAAGAAAAGAAAAAAAGAATAGTACACCGCATCAAAATTACTGCATAGATTTTATCCTCTTACTGTCGCTGTAAAATGCCGTCCCTGACTGTTGCAACTTTTTAAGCCATATGAAGTGCTGTGAAACAGGGTTTACAGTGTCTGAATGGGTAATGACTGGTTGTAGGAACAATAAATAACCTTTTAGAGTTGAAAAATTAAACTAATATAAACCACTTTAATGTTGCTGAAAATTTACATAAATGTACAGGATTAAATCCTCTCATTGGATATTGTAATATTAATGTATGGCATCGTGTAGCAAATTTCCTGGAGAATTTTTTTTTTTTCAAACAATATACTGCAAACAAAATCCTACTGCTGTATTTTCTGAAACTGTTCAAGAGAGGTGTTGATTCAACTTCATGATTATTATGTAGGCTGGAGTTTGTGATGATGTATTGCATTTCTAATATTTTGTTAGAGCTATTTATATCAATGAGGGTATAAATGTGCAACACAAAACCACAAAATCCTGCATCCATAAACCATATAGCTGATAGTAACTTTCCTGAATATCAGATGTAATGCAGGGTCTTTGCATTGGACTGCATTAGTTTGAGTTAGGTGTACACCAACACACACAATCATGGTATAAGGGCCATAACTTACATGATAACTTGGAAGGCGCCAAGTTACTCTGACGTTTAATGCTTCAGTAGTAAAGAGTTAGCAAGGACCAACATTACACTGCAGGAAGTCTCTGTCGCTCAACCCGGCGGTCGCTGGGTCTCACCTGTGAGAAAGTGGAAGGTCTCCGTCTCCTCTGCGGCGTTAGCCAGGTCGGTGTAACACAGAGAGTTGGTATCTTTACCGGGACCGTTGTTGAATGAAGTCACAGCCAGGTGCTGCACAAACAGCTCCTTCAACAACACAACACAAGTTAGCGAGGCAGAACACTCAAACGTGAAATGGAGCAGCTATGTTTACAGGACGCTAGCAGCGTGCTACTAATCCTCGACTGTATGGAGCTAATACCCCTGCAGCCAGAGGTACTGTTACGGCGGCTTACTGTTGCCTTGGTGGTGAGGAAGAGAGCGTCCTGGTTGATGCTGGAGACGTCGGGGGAACTCTTCATTATCAACCTCACTCTGGATATTGGAAGGGAGTTGTTTTTTTTGTTAGTTGACGACTGGTCGTCTTTGTCCAGAGTATTTTGAGACATCTTTATGAAGCACTCGCGCGTCGCGGAACTTGAAATATGTTTTGGACAGTGACGCGTTTCTTCTTCTTCTTCTTCTTTTCTTCGCATTAATGGCCGTTTCACGGGATCACTGCCGCCTGCTGGAGTGGAGTCCCAAACGACTGTTTGTGCAACAAAATTACCCACACACACACACACGCACACACACACGCACACACACACACACACACACACACACACACACACACACACACACACACACACACAAAGTCTCAATATTACTATTATTTTCATATATCTTTCATCTTACTTTTAGGGCAAAAAATGCATTACTCTATTAGTGACTGTTTTACTAAACCCATACACATGTGTGTACTCATTTTTGTTCCCCCCTGAATATTTGTACTATATTCCGTAATACTAGTTTTGTATTAAACAATCAATAATTGATTACAATTTATTTTGTGTCCAACAATAAAAGCTCAACACACAGGTTGAGTTCGGTGCAGTCTCATCCAGTCCGATGGAGGCACTACACTAAGGAATCGCAAACCACCGAAGAAGAGCCGACGTCAAAAAGGCGAAGAAGAAACAGTGGCGTTCGCAATGGCGGTGATTTGGCTGCGAAAATATACAGTCTGAGTTGCAATTAGATGCTGTCGTAATTATTGCAAATAATCTATTGTCATATCTGTCGCAGAGAGGACATACCTGTCTCTCCGTTTGTGCCATTTGAAGGAGTCACGTCAGAGCGGTGTTGGTGACGCACAGTTAGCAGCAGCTGAGCGAGCAGCCATCGTCTCATTGTTGAGCACTGGAGTAACGTTCATTTCCCCTTTTACTAATCCTTAACGATGCCGCTGGGTTTGAAACCATGCTGTGCTGTTTGCAAGACGAACTCTTCCTCGATGTGGAAGAAAGGAAACCAGGGAGAGATCCTCTGCAACAACTGCACCGGAAAGAGCTGCAGCGGCAGTGCATCAGGACCCTCCATGTCCTCCATCACTCAGCCCAGCAATGGCGGGGGAAAGCAGGTTGGTTACTGTGTGTAAATTTGCATTTCACGTTTAATGTTCCTCTTGGGTGCAACCTAGGCTTTGTGGTTATTTTACAGGGAACCGTCACTCTTACATTTATTTTACCTCCCTCTATGTGAACTGTTTTTACAGAACAGTGTTGTACATTTTTAAGAAGTACTTCCTCAAGCTAAACAGCATCATAGGGCATTTATCTTTACTCATTATAATACATTCCTTGGTGAGTATGCAAGGACTGGAGGACAGTTTCAAATTCAGTGTTGATGCTGTAAATTCCACCGAGTCCTAGGCAAGACAAGTTTGTTTGTCTAAATAACAAGTCCACACAGCTGGGCACATTGCACTAATTTGAAGCTTCGATAAATACCTGGTTTGTGTTTCTTTTAGTCAAAGCAGGAGATTCACAGGAGGTCTGCACGGCTGAGAAGCACCAAGTACAAAGCTCCTGCATCTGAGAAGAAGGTGTCAACAAAAGGAAAGGGGAGAAGACACATATTTAAACTTAAAAATGTAAGTTGAACATGGGTTTTATCAGCACATTTTTCCATTTATCTTGTTATTGTGCTGTGCTATTAATACGTGTGTGTGTGTGTGTGTGTGTGTGTGTGTGTGTGTGTGTGTGTGTGTGTGTGTGTGTGTGTGTGTGTGTGTGTGTGTGTGTGTGTGTGTGTGTGTGTGTGATTTTATTTCCTCAGCCAATCAAAGCACCAGAATCTGTTGCAACAATCATCACAGCAGAATCTGTATTTTATAAGGTATGGTGTTTAATCTGACTCACTATCTAATTAATCTAACCATTTTCATCTGAAAGCATTTACTGGTCAACATTTTTACATCTTATTGCAGTTTCAACTATTACTGTTGTACTAAACCTTCATCTAGTTATGCAGAGAAAGAACTGTATTCATTCTTAATATTTATACTTGTATCCTTAGGGTGTATACTACCAGACAGGAGATGTGATCAAGGTAACGGATGAGGAAGACGGGAAGCCATACTACGCTCAGATTCGAGGATTCGTGCAGGACCAGTACTGTGAAAAGAGTGCTGCACTGACCTGGTTAATCCCTACGCAGGCCAGCCCAAAGGACATGTTTGATCCTGGGACATACATTGTTGGTGAGCAATGGGAGATCAACTTAGTTTCACTATTTTCAAGACATTTTTGTGACAAGTTAAGAACAGTCTGTTTTGTAATAGGTCCAGAGGAGGATCTGCCTAGAAAGATGGAGTACCTGGAGTTTGTGTGTCACGCCCCCTCTGAATATTTCAAGTCACGGAGCTCCCCGTTCCCGACCATCCCCATCCGACCAGAAAAAGGTTACATCTGGACTCACATAGGACCGACACCAGCCCTCCCATTCAAAGAATCTGTCAGTGGCAACAGTTAACACAGCTGTGTGATATGGACCTCAGCCTGTTTCTTCTAAACGGACGCATGTACATTTATGTAACATAATGAAAACTAAAAACTGGTTTGCCACAGCCATTCCTTCACAGACCAGTTGTAATTTCAATTAAATTGTTTACCCATTACTTTTTTATGTAGTTATAAACAAGAAAGCTCTTATCCATCATCACTTTGTCTGCGATTGTTTCAGAAAACATATATTCATGGTTTATTCATTGATTGAGTTGCTGTGTGGAAAATGTTACTTTTTTTTCTTTCCATTTTGTGAATTAAACTGTGAATATAATTCAATTGTGACAACAAAAATTAGATGCTGTTTGCAAAGTTACATTGATGGAAACTGAAAAACTGTAATTGCCGTGCAAGTTAAGTGTCAAAGCATGACATTCTGAAGCAAATGTAGATCTGATGTGTCCTTCGATCCCGCACCCACTAAATCTTCACCTCATTTATAGGTGAGTTGTATGATGACATTCTGTAGTG
The DNA here is from genome assembly GCF_023055335.1 of Clinocottus analis. Taxonomy (NCBI): domain Eukaryota; kingdom Metazoa; phylum Chordata; class Actinopteri; order Perciformes; family Cottidae; genus Clinocottus; species Clinocottus analis. The sequence goes on from NW_027175865.1 coordinate 8,469,475, forward strand.
GTGTGTACTTGAGACTGTAAAAATGATGATGGTTCTGCAATGTGGAAACAAAACTAGTGGTCAAAGCATATTTTTCTCCTGAATACAGCATCAAGATAATGCAGATTATAATTAAGATGCCATCTACGTAAATCATGCACACCGCTGCACTACTCATATGCATATGAGCCAAAATACTGTGCCAGCAGTCCAATGTAAGGATACGTGCAGTAAGGTAGCAGGTCCACTACGTTGAACCAATGTATATTATATATATTATTGATATTGCACTAGTCCCGCCCACTGAGCTGTGATTGGCTAGTAGTACTTGTTACCTATATTGTTTCTTTCTGCGAGAAAGGATTTATTATAACATATCCGATGATCTTTTCTAAACTTGACCAGACGGGGACTTTTGGCAGAAGCAATCTCCTCCCATTAAATTATGTAAGCTAAGTAGCCAACAGTTAATCGAGTAAAACATTTAAATTAATCAGAAAAATAAACATATTGGCGTGAAAAGAACATCTCGCATCTGCATGTCATATTCACTAATGGGGCTTCATTACCTTTTCTACAGCTTGTCACGTGTGTCGTCCTAACCGACTTCAACCAAAGAAGGAAGTGCGTAAGGATGAACTCTCTCGCTCTGCATCTGTACTCTTGGATAGCTCCGTTACTTCAAAGGAGTCACCTCGCCTGTTTTCTGTAGTGTCCCGCCGCTTCTTCCATCGATGTCACATTTATTTTTCCCCGTATCGATTGGACATTTTTAACTTTTGTTGATCACATGAACAGGGAAAATTATGGGAAAATTCCAGTCCAAACTTGGTGGGGTGTTTTTTTATGACATCACAAAATGTTATGAGTTTTTTAATAGATGAAATTCAATATATTTTCTTTTCTCTCATTGGACAGTTTCGAAACGCAGACAGAGTCCTGAAGGTAAGCCAGTCATCACTGAAACTGTACAAACAACATCGTTTTTTACTTGAGTTTTTAGTTTTTAGTCTTGTGTTCTGCAGGTGGTAGTTTGGTTTCCAATGTGCTGACCTGTCAACGCGAGCTGGAGCGCATCCACAAAACAAAGCTGACAGAGGTATACAATGTATTTTTATTATTTTTAGGATTATTGCATAGCCTCCATCTTATTGGTCTCACACATACAGACGTAAGTAAAAGTCAACCCCGAGGGCACCAACCTCGAGGATTGCACAAACAGAGATCCCACGGTGCTTATAGGTTTTCTTTGACACATGCTCTGTTGTTGATCGATCACCAGATAGCTGTGATGAAAGGAAACAATAATCACCTGAAACTGTGCACATTTTAAATCACATCAAAAGTTATAGATGTTTTTGATAAGATGGATGATTATTTATTTAAGATATGTACTCATAATCTTAAAGAGTGTGGGGAAGTTGTTTTTCTTTTATGAATGAAGTGAGGAAAAGCATGGACCTGACTATATATTAATAAGATCTACACAATACAAATTAAAAAGGCTAATTTCTCCTCTAAGACATCTTTTTAAATGTATTAGAGTTGTATGTATACAATTTGTGAAAGTATATTTCCATTCAGACGAAAGAAGCAAAGAAAACACTGGTTTATTGCAGTCCCAACAGCTTCATGTCAGTTAAGCCAGTTTTGGGATAGATCGTATTTGCTCACATCAAATCCAAGAGACATAAAAGCTGTTAGTAGGTAGTCGTATATTTATTCTTCCGCCTTTTACTCCTCCTTCTCTATAAAGAGACTTCCAAGTCTATGAAGTGCAACACAACCACCCCCTCCAAACAGCAGGGTCTTTATATCCAGTTGAAAAAAAAAAGTCTCCACATCTGGTACTGCTTTCCTTCTCCAGTCAGACAGACTGTGAGAGGGGGAGAGGAAAAAGAGGTGGGGAGTGGGGGTTTGGTGGGAGTTTGATTGCGCAAATGGCATCACATGTAGACTGTTGGCATTAATGAAGCATTCACATATAGTTTTTAAGAGACAATGTCCTCTTCATTATGTTTTATTGAACTAAGACTGTAAAAAAAACTGTTCACATAGTGTTCTATTAACCATAAACAAACTGACTATATGAAACCAGATTTCAAAGGTTACTTGTAGAAACAGTAAATGATGGAACGGTGAAAATAGAAAAACAAGAAGCGTGCCATTTTCCTCAGCCTGTTTCATCTTTTAGCACAAATGCAATAGTCATAACATTTTGTGTGAGTTCTCCCCTAGTGTTTTTGTTTTGAGGTTCATGACGTCCTGTATGGAAGGTCTGGAAAGTTCCACATTTTGGAAAAAGATGCTGACTCTGCCAAGTTGTTTAAAAGTTGTGGTGGAGTTTTTGTGCTTGTTAATGGTATGAGATCTTCCTGAGATTAGATTTTTCAGGCTAATGTTGTTTAAATCACCATGACACCAGGACTGTAAACCGCAAAGACGTCATAATTTATAAGATATTTAATGTTGATTTCTGTCTACTTTTGGTCTTACTTTGACCTTATTTTTGTGTTCTTGATATAAAACCCATTACTTAACATGTTAATGTTAATAGTTTTCCACAGATAAAAAAGTGATTGCTAAAATAAAGTGATGTTTTAAAAAAATAAAATAACAGATAATTAGAGAACTGTTTGCGTATTCCTGTTTGTAAGCTAACCAGTGCTCCAGCTTTCAGTAAAACAGTGAAGACACAGAACGAAGAGCTGAATATTTACACACTTACCTGTCAAATAGCTGTGGCTCAGGTGTCGACAACAAACCTGTTTGTTGTAATCTCTAGAGTCTGCGTGTGTGCGTGCGCTCAAGGGAAGCCGACTTGCGTAACTTTATGAAAAAATGTTTTATGATCATTAATTGTTCAGCCTCAAATTGTGTTTACTTCGACTATTTCGGTTGTTATTTAGTTTGCACTTGGAATCTACCTTTCAATCCACTTCATAACATTTGTATCTATGTTTTTCTGTGCTGAGTGTGCACACGTTACTTTAACTGCTGATAAAGTTGTTTTTTGGGGATTATACTTTGGCTAAAATCCAACCAAGAAGCCCAATTTGTTCCTCTAGGAACCTCTTGTATTAGAAAAGCTCTCCAGAATTTGTAGTTTTCTGATTGGTTTGATAAGATAGATTTTTTTTCATGATACCTTTTTAACTTTTCTATGTGGTTGTTTGATAATTCATATACTGTTGTTTATACACTTAAACCAAAAGTCACTGCAACTTGTTGACATGAATATGAGAGTACTGAAGTCACCAGAGCATCAGGTCTCCATGTTTGCGTCCCCACAGAGAAACTTCCTCTCCAGGTATCAAGTTATCAGAAAGGCTGTTGGACATTCTTGCAAGGACAAAGGCAGCTACTGTTTTGCCGACATTTGAAACTCTGTAATATCGGGATGGACGCATGGGAGGCTGATGTCTAATGAGAGTGTAAAACAGAATTCTGATTCCACCGTGTGGACACCTTTCTGTGTACCTGCACCAGCTCTCCCACTTTCCAAGATCTTTTCCCTGAAATATAACCCAGCATCAAAGTCTCACAGCCGGCAGAGCGACGAGGGTGTTGACAGAGATTGGTGCGAGAGTGTATTTGGGTGTGAGGGCGCACACTCATCTGCATCTGCCTGGGCATCAGTGTGATGTGAGTGATGGATTGTTGTGTTGAGAGATGAGAAGAGTCTTGTTGGAGCTCCTTTTCTTGCTCCTTTACTGTCTCAATGTCTCAACTATAATATAGTATTTTAATTTCTGTAGAAAATGAAGAACAATTCACATCACTGCTACATCTGATCAAATATGTTGAACATGCCATTTTCTTGACAAGAATCGGAAGGAGTCAATGACAGTTTTTCTAGAAAGCCACAAAACCCTCAGATGTTCAGCATTGCTCACATCTGGAGACCAATCCTCACACTCATGAGACATGAAAAGCTCTTCATTGCATCCTTTGTTCTTTCTCCCTCCTTCTCTTGCATGTGGGCTCGCTGTTGATTTAAACTCTGACTCTTTTAACAGAACTTGTACGTAGAATTGAGGGGAAACGGGTCTGACCGTAACTGCAACCTGAAAGGTGAGTAGAAAACTGTTTGAACATGCTCCTACTGATGTAGTACATTATCAGAGCTTTTTGATACAAACACTTTTATAGATCACCTCCATTCTTTACCAGGTGAAAAGGAAATAGTGAAATGTTTGTGTGGGGAAATTTCCCCCTTTGGATTCTGTTAGTTTACTCTTTACTGCTTAACATTTAAAACAAGGGGAAGTGGGCAGTATGTTAACACAATTATAATAGTTGGCCTCAAACTGTGAGTCTACTGGATAACAATGTTCATAGTCTAGCTCTGTGTGTTGTTTAGTGGTTCTGCCACCAAAGAAGACACCTGATAGAGGTAACAGCATCCACTTCCAGGTCAATAGACAAGCAAAGAAGAGGAACAGCCATGCTAATGTGAGTGTGTGCTTGTGTGTGTGTATCCCTGCAACAAATCCTTTTTGTACTTTCCGGTCAACTTGAATTACCAGATGGGTGAAATTCTAGTTTGTCTGCAAAATTATAGTATTGACTCTTTGTAAAGTTACGCTACACTGAACCAATGTATTTTAATCATGTATTGAGCCCTATGGGTGAAATCACAACATAAATTACTTTAAACTTGAATTCAACTGATTTACAAATACAATACAGACTCAAATACAAGCTTGTTTTCCTAACGATATGTGCACATACAGGTCACAGATTGTAACATGGTGCCTGAAGAGGACACTCAACAGGAGTGGGTCTTTACACTGTATAACTTTGACAACAGTGGCAAGGTCACCAGAGAAGTAGGTTTCTTTCATACATAATGTTCAAATTAAGCCCCATTTACTCTGCTGTTCCACTCAGAGTGTGTGTGTGTGTGTGTGTGTGTGTGTGTGTGTGTGTGTGTGTGTGTGTGTGTGTGTGTGTGTGTGTGTGTGTGTGGTGGGGGGGGGGGCAGGACATGACCAGTCTGATGCACTCCATGTATGAGGTTGTAGAGGCGTCGATCAAGCAGCCTCACGGTGGCCCCACACCTTTGAAGATAAAGCTAGTTGTAACTCCGTCAGCTGACCCTGAGAATATCTTACAAATAGGTAAAGAAAAACATTTTTATTGTGGCTCTGGTAACTGTAGACATAATTTGAGGGACACATAGATTATCTTAAGTGTCTGACCAGCAGTATTCAACTACTGTGACAATGATGTCCCTCTCTCTTTTACAAACAGCAACAGAGAAGAACCAGAGTGCATCTCAGGAGTCAGTAAACCCAGCAAGAAGTTTATATTGTGTGGATGAAAATATAGAACGCAGAAACCACTACCTGGATCTAGCTGGCATTGAAAACTATACCTCCAAATTTGAAAATACAGGTAGATAAACTCTTCGACAGCCGAATAGGTTTGTGCCGTCAATAAACACTTATGTCAAGAACTGTCATCAGAGGGAAAATTTTATTAAAGTTTTTTTTTTTCAATCCTCTTTTTTCCTCCCAGAATCCATCTCTCAGGAGCTCAGTCAGGATGCTCGCTCTGCTCCTAAGCACCCCCCTGTGGTGATGACAGAAAACTACATCTCCTCAGAGTCTCCCAGAGGCCTCTTTATCTCTCATCCCCTGAAAAGCAAGGCTGTGTCAGCGGGGAAAGACAGGAATGGAGGACCAGGAAAGTCCTGCAGATTACATGGTCAACATCCTGCTTCCTGGTGCCATCCTTCCCAGCCTCAGCCTGCAGCACATAGCGTCCTGCAACGTAGTCACAGCAAGAGGGTTCGCTCTAGGGTACAAAGTGCCTCGCGCTCTCGATCCACAACGGGGGCAGATAGGGAAATATTTTCTAATCTTCAGTCCTTTCGAGCCCAAAGACACGAGCACCACCATGAGCACCACCATCATCATCATCATCACCACTATAACCACCACCCTTAGGTTAATTAAATGTTTACTGAATTCTACCTCTGTAGCTATTTAGATTGACAGGTTCCTCTCAGGTAGATTTCCACTTAGCTTTACAATTATTTAAATGCACATTTTGTAGCAACACATGTGGTTTGAGTATACTAATATCTTGAACTAATATACAGTGCTTTTAATGACAATGTATTTATTCTGACAGTCATATTTTGTCTTCCTGCCCCAATATGTGTACAATTGAACACACAATGACAATGAATCATTTCTCAGTTGTCTGTTCACATTCACACAACAACCATGCTTTTGTTTCCATGTTTTCTTTTCCATGCTTTCTTCTATGCATAATAGTGACAACCTTTATTCAATAATGGCAAGACAACCACTATTTGCTATATTTGTCCACAATACAGACTCATGTTTAGAAATTTGTGCAGAGTAGTAAACACAATATTATGTGTCATTTGTCTAAAACAATGTTTTGTCATAAACAAATAAACATCTATTGTGATTGTTTACAGCACCTGTGTTTATAGCGGCATAAATTCATCAGGGAAAAGGCAGAGACTCCCATAATGCATTGCAACCATGTGATGTGATTTAAGAGTAGCTTAAAGGCAGTTTTGGGGTAAAAGTGGATGTTCCAAAAAAGTAGATTTTCTCTCAAGCTACTTTCTCAAATGCATTTAACATTAAAAACTGAGGATGTTTTTGTATCATAGTCAGAGATTTGATTGTTCCTTTATTACTGTTCTATTTCTGCTCTCACAACATTGTTTTCTTTGGTCCTTGCAGCTCATGTGAATAGTGTAGGCCTCACAGAGGTTCTGTGAGTAGTGACAAGTTCACCAATGGCATTCAGAGGTTGTTCCTACTTATCTCTCTGGCAAAAGTTGCAAATAGACACAGTGCCTTACGAAGGCTATGAGACAGCTGTTTCTATTAATAACCGCCACTCTCTTACGGACCATGCGACCCCGGTGCCTCGCCACAGCAAGCTTGGGTCCAGACAAATGCACAACACCCAGACAGACAGCAACAGAAAAAAATCAACAAAGCAGCGACCACAGAGTGGTTTAACTGCAGCTCTCGACAACCAGGACACGCTGACCTGTTGCTGCGAAAAACAAAACCAAGATAGAACCTGGAAACATGAAGTCACTGCAGTTCGTTGCTGCCGAGGGCTTTGTTCAGAGTGGACCAAGTGCTCTGGAGAATCTCAACGGTGTGTCTTTTAACCTCTACCCACTTCTCTTCAAGGCCTGCTACCTCCATGAGCAGGCTGACTTGCTGCGTGTTTTGGTCCAGGCATGGCCTCTTCCTGTGCTTGACCTACAAAGGCTTCTGGGAGAAACTGCGGACTGTCAGATGGACCTCACCTCCCGCACCTGTCGGCTTTGTTTAGAGTCGATTCTGACTGGCCTAAAGGTACTTAGATGGTCCTAAGATGCCTTGTCATATTGATGTCAACCTCATGTTTTAGTTGCATGTTTGGTTGTGCCATATTTTTCAGTTGTTCTGTTTGTGGCCTCCTCATTGGCTTAAACACACCTGCATTAACGTGTTGTACTGCAATCATAAATAGTTATAGGTTGACGAGAGAATCACTTCAAAAGATAAATAAATCATTTCCCCTTGTTTGTCAAAGGATTACGTGCTGTCTCCTCCGAGGACATACGCCAAGACCCTGCAGATGGTGGACCTGACTGCCCTGAGGGATATCAAGCAGCAGCACTGCCCATGCCAATCCACACTGGGTCGATGGGCAAGAACCCACCTCCTCACCCAAATGTGCTTTGAGACCATGGTGGCCATGCAAGCCAACGACGTGTCCCCATCTGCCTTTGAAACATCTATTGATGTCCGTCTGAACGGCTTCGTCACAGGCCTCAACTATGAGCTGGTGGCTCAGACCTTCCTCCTCCTCCGCTACTGTCCACTAAAGCTCCGCTTCGTCAGTTTTCGGGCCGATTCCCTCTCCCTCAAGCAGCTTTTCTATATTCTTCGCCTCGCAGACACTGAATCCATTTTAAAGCTGGAGGTAGTCCACAATGTTCCCCTGGAGGCCACACACTTGGAGGTGCTGTTATCCAAGGTGGAATTCCCTAAATTGCAGTCTTTGACCGTGCCGGCTGGAGCATTAGATATCAGGAGGTTGGGCTCTGATGATGATGATATCATGTCCCTCATTGGCAACCTGCTGGCACAACTGAGCGGCCTGACTGAGCTCTTTGTTGGGTTCTCAACTCTAACTGGACACCTACGCAGACTGCTTAAGTGAGTTAATGAACAAAGGGTGGGATGAAGAGAGACAACAGGGTGTCCTTGTTTGTAGTTATGTGGGTAAGATGGATGCTCTGGTGTATATATCTCATATATCTCTTAGCATCTATTATTAATAAAGCTTTAATACAGCTCACAATCATTAGTCACAGCACATTGCAGCGTTAAGACTCGTTTAACAATGGAGGGAATTGTTGTGTTAAAATGAATGATATAATGCAAGAGTGAGGAGAGACAGCTGCACCTGACCCTATTGTCAGGTTAGCCAAAACACATGGTCAATCTGGTTAAAATGGAAATTTCCTTCCAAAAATAAATAACTATGCATTTATGGCACCAATCCTACACAACAAATCCTTCATTAGAACCAACACAAACCATAATATGTATCTGCTTGCTATTCACTACAGAAAAATGCTGTTCAAAAATTGAGGAAGAATTTCTGGACTTTTCATCCCAGAATCATTTTTTTCCTCTTTTCTTTACCCAGTCCCCTCAACACACCACTGCAGTGCTTGGAGTTGGCCAATTGCTGCCTGAACCGTCTGGACATGACGTACCTATCAAACAGCCTCCATAGTGAGTTCCTGGTCCGTCTGGACATCAGCGGACATGACATCTTCAGTGCTTTCCCCACTTGCTTCCACAAACTGCTCCGCCGTTGCTCACCCACATTGGTCAGCTTGGTCCTTGAAGAATGTAACATAGAGGACGAGCACATGGACGCCTTCACAAATGCTCTGGCTTGCTGTCAGGGGCTAGAGGAGCTCAAACTCCTGGGGAACCCTCTGACCTCTACAGCCCTGCAGAGGTTATTCTCCATGCTATCTGTGGGTTTTCCTAAGTTAAAATATATAGAGATGCCAGTTCCCCGCCAGTGTTACTCTGAGGATGTCACTTATCCCCTTAACGATTCAGATTTATTGCTATACAACAATGAGCTGTTTCAGGAGGTCAGGGGTCAGCTGATGGGGATCCTGGAAAGAGCTGATAGAGGGAATGTGGAGGTGTGCTCCCCACTCATGGGGGCCTATGACCCAGAGATTAATGAAACCAGCAAAGAGCTAGGCGTGTCCATGTTAAAATCTTTTACCGGCGTCATTGGAAACTTCATCGGGAGCATAACTGAGGTGAACAACAGGAGATCAGAGGCTCAGAAAGATAACTAGTGGGGTTTCCTGTGGAGGGATTAAGTAAATGCACCCACAGAGATGGGTCATAAACTCAAATTTAGACATTACTTTAAAGCAGACCCGAATCCTCAAACTGTCCAAAATAATTCATACTCGCTGGCAAACTGGTAAAGTATATTAAGAAAACCAGATTTTTGTTGTCTTTGGTTTAACATCATACACGTGACCTCCATTCCAGACAAGATATTGTCTCAACAGAATCACTTTGATCTCGGTATGTCCGACAGTCTGTAAACAGATGTGCAGTGCTGATAGATGTAGCTATTATAGTAGTTATGGTAGATACTTGAAGTTTGATAGATATTTCCTTATGACTATATTCTGGTTTAAATATTTTGTAGAACTGAATTTTGAAATGTAAACAAAATGTTTGCAACATGGAACAGATCAGAATTAAGCAAGTATAATTGTAACAGTTTCGTTTTGTCTTACAAATAAATCAATCTTTAATTAACCCTCTCTACAATAGATCATGAAAGAGTGACACTTCCACATCTTCAAAAGGTACAATTTTTTAATGAGCACTATATTATATAGGTAAGATTAATCTTAATTACACCAAAGGACCAGCATTCACCGACTGAATACGAGGATAAATAGCTTTGACCAGAAACCAGCTATTTCTTCATCCATTCTTCCCTTTCCTTTCTCTCACGGATCACCTCCTCCAGATAGGGTGTAAGGTAATGAACATCCTAAAAATGAAAAGACAAGAACAATACATGAAAAATGTGAATCAGGCTATATTAATATAATTTAAATTATAGATAACATTATGATGAAAGCCCGAACAAAACATGCATTTAATTCATTTTCTACTAACTAATCCATGAACATTTTTTACATTACGACACCATTTTCATACTGAAGAATCTTTTTTCTCATTTGGCTACAAAATATTTTAAGTAAATATTTTAAAAGTAAGCAAGTATTGAGAAAAGATAAGAAAATGTTATGTACCGCTTCATATTTCGTCCACTGGTCTTTAGGGAGGAGCCGCTGCTTCATGGAGAGGTCCAGGGCTCTCTTAAGCCTGAACATCCTGTCATTGTACTGGTCCTCTGGAAGTCTCCTCAGGGCCTCTTTTACGTCAGGATCCTCAAAGAGACAATCATCACGGAATAAACCTACATAACAAAATATACAATGCTTAAGATGTTACATGGCAAATCAAAGAAACAGCCCCATAACTAATTACATAAGTAGCCTTGACATACTTTTACTTCATAAACAAGTCGCACTGTAATGTTTAATACAGAGTATTTGAATCAATATATTTGACCTTACCCAACTTGTTGAAGCCACTCTTGCTATAATACCATTTGCGCACCCCATCCAGGAGCTTGCCCGTCGCTGCTGTAAACAGGACAACATACATACAAGCAGAATCAGTCACGCAGCAACTTGACCTTTGATGCTACCAAAAATATAAGTTATGTATTTACAAGTTTCAATTAGATATGCAGTATGATGAGTAACATTAACGTAATGCTTCCAATAGTGACAATGTTACAACTATAAGTGTATTTCAGGCCACCTAGTAGCTACTTCTCCTCAGATAACGCTTGATTATTAATAATACGTTTTCGTGACAACCAGCAAGATAACGTGCCTCTCTGCGGAATTACAGATGAAACCACACAATGGTGCCGTGATGCTAAGCTAACATCACAGAGTACAGGTCAGATGTTTTTACGTAAGGCCTAACGACAGATAGGCGCTATAACTGCTGTTTGGGAACAAACTAAGAAACTACCAATCACCAAAGAGAAAGCAGAACCAGTGTGTAGTTATCAAATACATATATGTTCACGGTGACAGCAGAGATGATAGCGTCAGAGGCTGGTGCTGAGCTAACGGTAGCTAGCCAGTACCCTTAGCATACATTAGCAAGGGGACACTAAAGGACACACAAGTCAAAGGGAACAAACAGTCACACACAATGAATAAAATACACTAACTTGTGTGGAGGTATAACATGCATCACACCACACAAGTAAAACACGATCTTTAGCGAGTTAATTTACAACTTCAAATGTAAACAGGGAGCGATGTTACATTACCTGGTGCCCTCGACGCCATTTTTACCACTAAGAACGACAGCGGTGCTTGCTGGGTAAAAAGGCGCCTTTAGGTCAATGGGAAAATTGCGTAACTTCTAAGGATGCGTTAAGTTTCAGTTTACAATCTGATAGAAATGAATTAAATTAAACTAAATATAAAATGAATACTCATTTGATGCAAAAAAAGCTCAGTATTTAAAATATTTATTTAGTATTAACAAGTTTAATAATTGCAGCGAAATTAACCTCAAGTATTTAATAGTACCAAATATGAAGTGAAATAACCACTTTTATATATTGTAGTAATTGATCAGTATTACTGTTGCATTCACATGCACTCAATGTCCTTTAATTACAAGCAGCCGTCAATATATGATCAATGATCAGTTTTATACTCCGTCCTGCAAATGTTTTACAGACACTTTTATCACATTTATTATCTCTTTAAATATACCTTTTTTTGGTTTCAGTCAGAAGAACAGATATGCATTATGAGCATTTATTAAACATCAAATTACAAAGCAAACATTGCATTTCAAACTCAGTTGGTATGTTAAAGCCTTGAATGTCTACATGTCTGACATTCAACCTCCAGAAAAATAAATGTAAATGTAACTCATAAGAATAAAAAAAAAATTATGGTATATATTCTGTGTACTTGTTTTCTGAAGTCCTTTATAATATATACTCATGAAGAATTAGATTGTTTTTTGGAACAAATAAAAATCTTCCAATGTGGCCAAAGCAGACTCAGTGCAAAAAGTCTCATCAGGCACAGACACCAGGCGGTCCAGGGAGATGTAGTTGGGCAGAGTTGGATCATACTGAGCTTTCCCAAGGTACTTGAGGAACAGGTGGCGTTCTTTGACACGCAAGTACTTGGAATTAAAGACCTATGGAAGGATATATCAGAAATTCAAGTTATAATTCATGATATGGACATTATATAAAATATAATCCCAATTTGTTTTTTAAAAGTATCAAACAACAGCTGTCCGTCCATCTACCTGTGGGAATTTGGCGATCAGGTTGTGGGGTACCTTCATGATATTGTGGAGGAGGTCAAATATTTGGGTTAGCTTCCTTTTATTGGCAGTCAGCACTTTTGGGACAGCAATGACTATGTGTTGGATCTCATTTTCTTTAAAGCCAAGCTCCATTTCACACACCTGTTGAACACATTAAGAAAAACACATTCAAACATAGCAGCTTAACGTTACTCTATGTTTTGTGATGATATCTTTTGTCATTCAATACCTTTAAATTTTCTTTAACAGGCTCCAAACGGCCACAAAGTAATCTGGGTAGACGACTTAGAATGTTCCGTGTCTGAAGAGAGAAAGGGAGAAAACTAAATATGATTTGCCATTTCTTTTTCTACAGACAAAGACAAGTGTATTTTTGTGAAAAAAACAACAGGATACAAATATGACTGAGCTGCTCAATGAGAAGGTTTAATTGCAACAGTATATCAGTTAGCTTACATTAGAAGCACTGAGGTTGAGTTCCTGCTGAAAGAAACCCAGCCTATTGTCCATCCTCTTCACACTGAAGTTAAGCAGATAAGGAGCTCTGGACACCATGGATGCAACAGTCTCAGAGCTGAACTGCTTTGACTTGAGAAAATTCACCCTTTGCAAACAACAAAAAGAGAACATTAATACAGTCTCACAGGAGGGGCAATTAAAAATAAGGAATATGACCTGACCCTTCCTTACTGAAGTATACACTATATACAGTTTGATTGTTTTGTGTGACTTCTCTTGTCAGAGACAAGACATTTGGCAAATAAAGGCAGGTAATGTTTCTGTTTCTGAGATCCTTTAATGTGGACTGTACCTGGACTGTAGGTGTTCCAAACTCTCAGTAAGAATGAAGGGGTTGTGCGTGATGATATAGCCAAAGCGAGAGTCCTCTACCCCAATCTCTTTGAGGAACAACAGCCTTGGGGCCACGTCGGTGTTGAAGTCGAGCCTAAGTAGCATGGACCCCACGTTGGGCCTCTGTTCAAGCTTCCACAGGTTTACACCTGCAATGAAATGGGCGTATGGTCACAAATGATCATTGCATTTATTACAGTAAATCTGATTTGGCTTCTAAACTAAAGTTCAATATGACTTGCATTGTTCTCATCAACATTTTGAAAGTCTGCGATGTAATTACCTAGCTCTACCAGTTTGCTGAGAGTCTCAGACTGGTCAACATAGTCTCTTAGAGAGATGGAGGCAGGAGGCATGGCAGATGGAACAGATATACCGACAGCCTCTTCATCACTGATCACCTCTAATGCTGAAAATTCAGCAGCTGCATCCAGATCTGGAAAATGAATAAAATACAGATGGAACGCACTCAAGACAGAAATAACATGTAAAGTGTTTTATTTTTATTTTTATGTTAAATTAACAATTTAGGGTCAACTCCAGCAAACCAATATGTACCTAATGATACCTGGCTTTCCGGTACCGTATCAGGTGGCAACAGGGGGGTCTTGTACACGACAACGTCAGCTCGAGATGTTTCTTCAACACCTTTGTTCTTCTCGGTCTCAGTTGCCAGATGTTTGGCAGCTAAATCGCTGTAACAGAATATCTGTTGATTCCACATTTGTCTTGCCTGATTTGTAATGTGATTCCCCTTAATCACTGAAGATTCATCTTGAATTCTGGTGGGTACCCTTGTGACTCTACTGCAATTGCGAACTTGAGTGTAATACTGCCAGGTACTAGCCACAGTCTTGGAGGGAAGAAGGTTTCTGCATTGGAGACACAGCTGTGTACAGGATGAAGCCATGGCGATTCTGAGAAATAAACAAAGTGTCATGGTATAAGGGGCCAGGCCGTACAATACAGGGATTACTATCATTATCCTTAGACAAGGACAGTCTAACCGGTCTGATAACATCAACAGCATTTTCTTAGTATCTAGCACCATCAAAACAAGATGTTGTGGTATGATCATGCTTAATCTGGACCCACTAGAGTACTTCATGAAAATGAACAAAATAGTTTAAAACTCTTTAGATTGAAGTTGTATTTGAATCCAAATAAGATTACGCTTTCTTGGCCAAGTATGTTGACAACAAACAGGTAAGAGGAGGGACAACAAACTATCTACTAGCTATGTCTTGAACAAATGCAAAGATGTTTGAATAAATGAATGCATAGATACTTTACATACAGATGTGGTTTTATGTGTATGAAATAATAAACGAGCAGTGAAAGACTGCTCTGAAACATACACATATTTTCACCTTGCCACTTATTGTAAGGCCATACTGTTTGTAACTGTGTATTTGTAGTTATTGACTGCGTAATTTAGCTGTTCATTAGTGTGATAGCGTGTAGAAATAAACAAAGCTGGATTCATTATTACAGGGGTTGCCTTTCCACGTGTTATGTATTAATGTAAGTAAGATATAAAACACAAGTTTGAGACTGAGTTATTGTCCTACAAGAGGCGAGTTTGAAGCAGATCAATCGCTAGCATTAAATGCTAGGGAGCTATCAGAATGAACGCCTCTTTAGAGCCTGAGGGAAAACGCTAAGCCAAAAAACATTATTTTAGGATGTTAACTATTTACTCACAATAATTGTATCCTCAGTTCATCTCTATCTTCAACCAAGGTGGCGCACAATGTCAACCGTTCACACGTGTATTTAAACGGAAGGACTTCACGGAAGTGTCCCACTGGAATGTACCACCACTATACTTGTATGGGTTAATTCGTTTAAAAAACACACGAGGTAAAACATTTGTAAAAGCTGAATTTTAATGAATAAAAATATGTAAAGAGTACGTTATTGTATTTATGGTTTGTGCTCTTTATTTCAGAGAATTCTAGAACGTGTATCATCACAATTAAACACCCCCATTACTCTTTATGGTTCGGTCCGTCTTCGGGGTTTCGATAAGGTGCTCTCGCAGACAACGTCAGGTTAACTTGTCGCTCTGCTATCGCAAGATTTAACTATTTTACGTCGCCAAAATGAAGGAGAGAGCTCACTTCAGCGACATAGACGACGCCGATTCTCCCGGAACACTTCGGAAGGATGACGTCAACTATAAGTTACATTTCCTAAATATAAACGAGCAACAAGTGGACGAAATCTGCCTTGATTTCTTCTATAAGCCACATACCATCACGCTCCTGACAGCTACTGTGCTGAGCCTCATGTACTTTGCGTTTACAAGGTAACGTTAAACTAAATTGTGTACGCTGAACTTTGTCTTCCAAGTGCTGGTTTCGTAAACGTTTTAAAAGCTACGAGTACAAAAGCGCCCTTGTTCAATGTCTAGCCAGCCTGACTGAATGTAATATTCCCACTGCTGAATATATTATGAAGCTTCCTGTTGTTACCATGTGGTATGTAATGTTTCAGGGAGGACGGGAACTCTGACAACAACATCCGAGTTGGTGTTCTGGTAGTTGTCTTCTTCTTCTTGGTCATCAGTGTCCTGGCCTTTCCTAATGGTAAGATGTGTATCTATACCTGCATTGCTCTGTGTTTAACCTCAGCCCAACCTATTTTGAGAACTAGTTAAAAGTCATTTTTAAACGCAAATGCCAAATATTCACTGTTTCCAGCTTGTCAACTGTGAGGATTTGCTGATTTTTATATTATGTGGTAGTTAATTCAATATATCTTGGTTTTGGACTTTTGGTTGTGCGACTTGAGCGATATGAAGATATGGGCTTTAGAAAATTCAGTTTTTCTGACATTAACCAACAGATTATTCTGAGATAATCGTTAGATAATACAGATAATTTTTAGCTACAGATTACACGCAGCTACACATTTTCTTTTTATGAATATTAGATTAAAAGACACCAGTGCCACTCTAAACATTTGTCGGGATTCAGTGTGAATGTGTATTGTTAAAATATTCTTGATTTACGGTTCAGTTACTAACTTTTTCCAGAGCTTCTAACCTAAACTTCCACTGAGAAGTCTTGCTGAGATGTCAGTGAGATAGTACAGTGGTCAAATATGGAACTTGGAGGGATAACGGGTGGTCTTATTGAGGGCGCTAAATATCTGCTGAAGGGAAAAATACTTAGTGGATCTTGGGTTAAGACTTTATTTTGTCAAATGTACCCCTACTTACTAAGAGTCCCTTATCAATATGATGCGTTCTTCTTTAGGACCTTTTACCAGGCCACACCCTGCAATATGGCGAATGGTGTTTGGTGAGTCACCCACATGTGTCACACCCGCTTTACGTCATTCACATTAGCCTAATTTATCTCCGTAGATCTTGTTTTCACCTTTTTCTTCCTCACTCATTATCTCCTCAGGCCTCAGTGTTCTGTATTTCCTGTTTTTTGCCTTCCTCATCTTCCTCAACTGGGACCAAGTTAAGATACTGATGTACTGGCTTGACCCAAATCTGCGATATGCCAAGCGGGAAGCTGATATCATGGTGAGGATGGTTTTGAAACTCCTAAACTATCAGAGCTTACACCACATCTAATACTAAGTGTTGGAAGATGTCAGAATAGATGGAACGGTGGAGACATGGAGAGGGCTTGTCTGTCGGTTCTAATATCCAAACACATTTCCCTGCTTTCTTAAGAAAAAGGACTGCTAATATATACATGTTTTGTACAATATTGTAAATCTAAATGAAAGCACTTCCAGCTCTTCATTTCCAGTCGTAAAAAGTAAGTGCTTTTTTGGTTGCTGTTGTGTTTCTTATAATTCAGTCACATTTCCCCCTTCCAGGAATATGCTGTGAACTGTACCGTGATAACATGGGAGAGGGTGCTGAGCCACTTCGACATCTTCGCATTTGGCCACTTTGCTGGGTGGGCAGTAAAGGCTGTGCTCATTCGCAGTTACGGCCTTTGTTGGACCATCAGCATCACCTGGGAGCTCACTGAGGTAACATGCACGTGTTTAGGATGTGGTTGCCTGTTTTTAAATCTGTTGCATGGATCACAACTGTCCAAGGACCTAAACAGAAATTCAGTCAAAAAAAGTAATTTCTTTACTTTACTAGCTCACACAGGCACACAACATCGCTTCAGCTCGGTCTGTGCAGGCAACAAGGATTGCTTGTTTGGGAGAAGCTCATCTTCACAAAGCAGTAGTATGAGCAGGAGTTTCTGCACATAACAAGTGCTGTTGGGTTGACTGCTGCCAACTGTTGACTAGAGGGATAATATTACGATGATTTTGCCTCATACCCAATGCCTTCATCATAGAATCAAATGCATCAAAATGGTTCCTGAGGCCAACAGGGTGCCACTCAAATAACAGACGTAAGATATGTTGGCCCTTAATTTGTCTCTTTCGTCACATAAATATATTTTCACTCTCTTTTTTTTCTTCTTTTTTTCCCAGCTGTTCTTCATGCACCTGCTCCCAAACTTTGCAGAGTGCTGGTGGGATCAGGTGATACTGGACATACTGTTGTGTAATGGAGGAGGCATCTGGCTGGGTATGACCCTCTGCCGGTTTTTGGAGATGAGGACCTACCGCTGGGCCAGCATCAAGTCAGCAAAGCTTGTGTTTTTTTCCTTTTTGTCTTTTAAAATATTTTCATTGTCCTTTAAAAAAAAGCCTAAACAATGTAAAAAGTATGAGTAAGTAAAATTGTTAGTTTGAGGTTTTTTCTTCTATTGTTTTCTTTTGATAGAGCTACTAAATCTGGTAATACTGTACTAAAAGATTCCCAAAGGAATAATTCAGTTGATTGTTCTTACAGAAATAATTATGATACTAAGATACTGCATGCTATGTTTGATGCAACATGTGTATATCTCTGTTCAGGGAAATCCACTCAACCACAGGGAAGTTAAAGCGGGCCGTGCTCCAGTTCACCCCGGCAAGCTGGACCTATGTGCGCTGGTTTGACCCAAAGTCTTCCATCCAGAGGCTAGCAGGCATCTATCTCTTTATGATCTTATGGCAGGTACTGTATTCTTCAATCTTTTACGTACTTGTTACATTGTCCTCACTAATAGAGCTGTATCTCTTTTTAACTAATCAATTGATAACATTTTCCAAACACTCCTCTATAGCATCCTGCTGCTCACACTTGGCATCAAATATACCCAATATCCATAACAAATCCTTTAATATTGTGTTTGAAACTCTTTATCTTCACAGCTGACAGAATTGAACACATTCTTCCTCAAGCACATCTTCGTCTTCCAGGCATCTCACGCTCTAAGCTGGTTTCGTATCGTCCTCCTTGGAAGCATCACTGCACCCACTGTACGGTATGTTCAAAGTTGAAAACAACATCATTACACTTATGAGCAACAATAAACATGATACAATTGCACACTAGGTTAAGATACAACCAAAAATAAATACTACCTTTTTATTTAGCAAAATAAATAGCTTCTTTAGCGGAAATGTGGGGGATGTTTCAGATGCTTAAATGTAGATGTGTGGAAACCTGAAATACTTGTTTTGGGCAACTACAAATTTCCTTTTTCTCCAACCTCTTTCAGACAATATTATGCATACCTAACAGACACTCGATGTAAACGAGTTGGCACACAATGCTGGGTGTTTGGGTGAGTATCTTTTTTACTGTCGAATCATGTTTTTTTTCTGGCCTAGAAACAAGCTGCATTATTAGTAGGTTAGAAAACTTGGTGTGCCCCCAGTAGGAATTATTGTAAAATTTGTCATTAGTCATTTATTTTTGCATCGCATGTGCCATAAGTATACGTTGCTTTTAGCATTGACAGCAGTAGTCTGATAAGCAAACTGACACTGAACTTTGTCCAGAGTCTGGTAGGTTTTCTTTGATCTTGTTGACAAATGTTGTGGACAAGCTTTGCCCGGGCTGAACGTGTCTCTCTGCTTTTAACTGAACAAATCAGAACAGCAACGTTGGTACACGTGTTTCTGATGCTTGAAACTTATTGGTCGGCGAGGCGTCGGTGTTGTATATTCAAATATGAGGACAAATCAAAGTTCTCTTACAATGACAACTTAGCAGTGAATGGATTCTTGCCACACGTGGCGACAGCTCGGCCAAACTGAGAGCGGTCCGCACTGAAACCACTGCTGTGTTGTCCACGATGATACTCGCCAGCAGGTTTTTCCAGGTCCTTTAAGCTCTTTTAGTGTAGTTGACAAATACTTTTATGTTTTGTAGTAAATTGAAATTCCCAACGTAATGTAGGTATTGACCTCACCTCAGATACAAAACTGCAAATCCACTCTGCACTGGTTTCTATAGCAACATGACAGTCTCTCTCTGTCTGCATGAATTTACTTAACATTGAGGCGACTCACGAAAGGTGTAACCTTTACAATTGAAGTGTGTTTCCGCTGACAGTATGGTGAATGAATATTGTTATGGGTTTGACGTTTGGGGAACAATAATAATGAGCACATGCATTTTTAATTCATACGCTGCAAATGTTATGCATTCATAGAGGTGCCACTGCAATGAAATAGTGTCACCGAAAGGGTCCGGGGGGTCAAAATAAAAACCTGCATAGTAACCATCCATTTATCAAATGCTCTTACATTTACCCTTAGGGCCATTTCTTTCCTTGAGGCTCTTGCTTGTGTGAAATTCAGTCAAGACTTGTTTTCCAAGACGCAAATTCTTTCTGTACTCCTGTGGCTGCTTTGTCTGGTAAGAAGTGTGTGTCAGAAATACAGTACTCACAAAAAACAACAACTGTACAGTACATTACTTTTGAACAAAGTCATGAAATACAGGATTTCTGGCTGTGTGTGCGTGTGCGTGTGCATGTGTGTGTGTGTGTGTGTGTGTGTGTGTGTGTGTGTGTGTGTCCGTCCAGAGATGCATCACAATTATGCAACTATGCTTTCTGTGTAAATATGGCACTGATGCCCTTAGGTACCTTTTCAAATTAGGACTCAAACAACTGTTAATGTATGCTTCCTGTGTTCATGGACAAGTATGTTATCATGCCTTATCTCAGCTAGTTGTTTCTGATAACAGTTGATTTATAACGGTCACAACAGTCACAAAGGAAGTAGCTTTTCAGTTAATCCCAATAGTATTCACTGAATTTGGCTGATTCAAACAACCTGAAAAACATAATCTGTTTATAAGAAACTACAAACTATACTCTTAGCTATGTTTATTTTTGCTACCCTGTGAACAAGCAAAGAAAGTGTGGACATGTTGCTGTAACATGTATCTGTCGCAATATATGTGCAACTTTAGGGTTTTTGTTTCTTCTTGTGACCCTGGGAAAAAAAATGTGCATTCTCTTTTCCATTGTAGGCACTCCTCACACTTATCTGTTTGTATGGGATGATGTGGTATGAGACGCATAAACTGAAGGTGAGATTTTGCTTCGGTTCTTGATTAAGCCAGCATGAACAATATCAGGAAATGTTGTTATTTACACCTATGCTTTACCGTCAGTAAAAAAAAAAAAAAAAAGTTTGTTGTTTCTTGCTTGCTGCTAAGTCACTCTTTAGAGCTCGCTGAGTTTCCGTCTTTTTTTCAGAGAATTTCTGTACAAAGTGAGGACTGCAATGATGGGAATGTTGGCGAGTCATGTGGTTTTGGCCCAGATGGGGTTGCAGGTCAGTCTCATACCAATCAAAGTGGTGACATCTCTTCTGAAAACTCCATACCAAAATGTTTGACATATAGTTATGTATTTTTCCCTCCATAGATCAGAGGAATACATTAAGAAGTTTACAACCGACAAAACGAAGGAGAGCTTGTGGGAAGAACAGATTTGGGACTGGCAATGGAGGAAAGAAATAATGACATAAGAGCGACACTAAATCACATCGTCTATTAGAGGGGGAAGGATGTGCCCAGCAAGAGAAATACAGTGTGCAACAATTTACTGAATTTGGTAAAAGTTGCATTCAGGGTTTAATAAATTCTAGATGGATAATATTCAGTGGGAGTCTGGTGGGTTGACTTTAGTACACTGGCAGATCTTTAATACTGTATCACAAGGACAAACTTTGTCATGTAGTCAATGTCAGACATTTCTAAACGGACATAACCTTGAATATATTTATAGAAACACAAGAATACTAACCTAAGTATCATCCTACAACCTATATGTTCTCTTCTACCCCAAATATTGTTTAGACACTTTGGGCTGAGTGATACGTGTTGTATTTCCAGTCAGTGGTGCCAGACCAATCCACTCACCCAGAGTACATTTATGCTAAACTTTATTAATTCATTTGGTGTTAACCTTTTTAACTTTTTTTACTATGGGAAAACTAAAGAACATTGTCATTGTGGTGTATGGCATTTTATTAGTCATTTAGAATTGGTGATGATTATTTGTTAACTTGTTTGTTGTTTGTTTTTTATAATAATTGCAGAAAGTGTCAACAGTAAAGCGCTGGTAAATACAAAACTGTATGTTTGTTCTTCAATCAAAATTGCATAGTCACTTCAAACAGGAGGAACAACCAAGTGTAACTGAAGCACAAGTAGCCTTTACATGTTATCCCTTTCTAGCCGAATCAATGTGATATTGGGACTATTGGGGTGTTTTTTTCTGTCTTGGTGTGTTTGTTTTTACAGAGAGAAGTGAGCAATGTATGAGTGGTGGACTGACCGAGAATACTGTGACATTCAACCGCGGAGCATAATGACGTGTGAAATTATTCTGTTCAAAAGCAGTCTATATTAAGTCATTAAATGAATGAAATGTGACATTAATATATTGTGTTAATATTAATATATGCTCCATGTACGCTGTTGTTAATATTGTTAAATGATGACACATACACAGATTGGTGTGTCAGACACTGTATTTAATATAAAATGTTGCTTCCTGCTGTGAAGAAACTTGCTTATTTAAAAGACTTTGCACAGGTTTGAGTGTTGGGATATTTTTGTATTATTAAATGTGCTAATTGCAACCTCAAATGCACTTCTTGGTGTTACTGATGTATCATTTTTATATGGATGAATTGACTAGTTTTTTATGTAAGCGTACGTAAAAAAAATTACACTTTGTAATTGGAATGCCAAATTAAAATATAATGGCATTGTACATAGATGTTAGTGTTAATTACATGAGATCAAATTCTACAAACTAGTACAATGACTTGGACACAATACTTGTACTATACACACTGATTTTGAGATTTATGCACTGGATAAAGAACAAAAATTGCTCCAACAGCTAATAATTATCAATTACTTGTTTAACACAAATAAATTGGTCACACAAATATCTAACTATACATTTTCTGTCACAATTTTTGGTCCCTTTTCTCTTAATTGACTAACAATCTTTTTTTTGTGCAATACTGTAATACCTTGAATATTTTACGCCTTATTTTGTATTTTTTGATTTTGTTACCTTAAGTTTATTGTAATTATTATGTTAGGAGGACCGAGCAAATTAATCTTTTTATTGTATAGAATAACTGTCTGATATCTATGCATAGGACAGTAAAAACATCTTGAATCAATTGAGTAATATTTTCAGCTCTACAAAAATAACTAAATTTTTCTCCCCATCGATAATGTAATCAATATATTAAAAAAATCAACAACAAAAAACATATCTTATATCTAAATTTTCAGTAACATGGCACAAAATAACCTTATGCTAGAGCCATGTGGCACAAAGTCCCGTCAGGTCAAACCGTCTTTGTTTCGATCAGCTACTACATTTCCCACGGTGCTTTGCGAGTAGCCTTTGCTGTGGCTGGATGACAGCTATCCGGCGCCGAAACACCGATAGACACTCAGACGAAAAAGCCATGGCGGCCACGGGTGGAGGGAAAATTAGAAGCAGGAGATATCATATTGCCTCTAAACCTTACGCCAAGAATAAACAGGTAAACTGAATGAAAGTGATCGTGTTAAGAACTCCTGTCGAATACGTTACGGGGATTGCAGTGCCATTATGTCTTAGCTCTTGTTGTTGTTGCTTGAAAATATTTTATGGCCTACCGTTAGCGCTCGTGGCCTCCACGCGCTACTAGCATGTAGAGGCAATGCTAGTTAGCTGGCTTATATGTTAGCATAACCAGACGGACTTGACAGGTCAAATCACGGCCCAGTGAGTCGTTTGGACTAGTTTATATGTGATTTTAAGTAAAAGGGCACATGTGCCACGTTGGGTTAAGCAATATTGGCGCTATTAGCCAGTTCGTAGCTGTTGGCTAAGTTGGCAGAAAGTAAGGAAGTACAATTCTAAGCATTAGCTCGTGTAGCTATTGCTAGTTAGCGCGCTAGCATTAGCGAGCATCGTATTGTTGTCTTCGGTTTTGGAGGCATCGTACCGTCTCAGGGAAAAGTGACA
Organism: Clinocottus analis; assembly: GCF_023055335.1. NCBI lineage: Eukaryota > Metazoa > Chordata > Actinopteri > Perciformes > Cottidae > Clinocottus > Clinocottus analis. The sequence continues at coordinate 8,493,176 of NW_027175865.1, forward strand.
TGATGGTTTGGTTTAACATTACATCTGTCTACATCTCAGAGTAGACACATTTGTGGAAGTTACATTTTATGATAATGTTTCTGGCCGGTCGGAGTCATTTTGGATGTCAGGCTAGCTAATGTTAGCCCAATCTCTGCCAGTTGGATTGCGCAGGAAGCATTGGGTGATTGGAAACCCACATGGTTGCCTGAGTGGACTCACTTGCCGCCTAGACCTCAGCTAATGTTGCGTTTAAAACTGCTCCAATCGGTTAATAGTGGACAAAACCTGTCTTGATACACGACTGCCCCATTAAACTACTATGACATTAGCGATCACGCGGATTATTCTATTGACCTATGATTACGAGGTTGTTTATATTAATGTCAGCATATTGGTGTTACCTGACTGGAGAGGTAACTAAACTCGAAAGCTTCTATATAAGATTATATATATATATATATATATATATATATATATATATATATATATATATATATATATATATATATATATAAGCTTTCGAGTTCATTCATTCTATGACGGACATCAGTTCTCCACACTTATTATACAATTTATTCTGATGAGATAAACAGTGATATCGTTATTGCGATGTATTCAAATCTATGTCAGGCATTATTAGGTTTTGTACACCATGGTCACATATTTTTCATAATTCTCCACTGAACATTTAGTGAGGGCTGATGTTTTACACTACATTTAAACTAGGTGCATTGGGTTTGTTGTATTTGCACATGTATACACAGCAAAGTCACAGACTTCTCTAACAAATGCTTCTGTTATCATATGGTTTAATTCCATAAAACCATTTTCCATTTAATCAATCAGCATTTATTATTATTATGGTAAATATGTATGTGTGTGTGTGTGTGTGTGTGTGTGTGTACTATTACATAGTTGAAAAGAAGAGAGATTGATTGGAAAAGTCTTCATGCCAACAACAAACAAACTTGAACATGTAATATTTTAGTTTGACTAAATGTTATAATTGGTTAAACAGTGTCTAAGTCATTCCAAATAAGAGCCATCATTACATCTTCTAATGCTCATATGTTATGGCAAATAGTACGGAAGGGTTTAAAATACATACAAATGTGTCTAGGCTATTAAAATCTTGTATATAGTTTAACTTAAAAGGTGGGTTTAGTTGGGGTTTTTTTAATAGCTTGTTTGAAAAAAAAGAAGCAGAATAAGTGTGATAAAACATGTAGTAACGTTTGTGTTGTTCTTGATTCATCTGTGGGATTGCTTGCTTACAAATGGGAGTCTTTTCTCTTCAATGCTTAACTTATTTAATGACATAAATTGAATAATAGACCGGGAAGATCTAAAAATGTTTAGTGCACGCTCATCACATTCATATCAAAAGATAGATGCACTGATCTGCTTAAGTACTGGCATGTTCAATGAAAATTATACTTTGTTTCAGTGAGACATGATGACACTTTGTTTCTGTGAGAGCACTGGCCCTCTCTGTTCACAGCAGAAATGCAACGCCCTTCAATCCTTATAACAATTGCTTATGTAGCGCTAAGTAAACTAGCACTGTGATGGGATATATACTTGCTTTTAAATAGTTTAAGTGGTGTGTATTTGCATACAGGTTAAAGTTCAGAGTTGCCCACAGTTGTATTTTGTAGATAAGCAGGAAATAAGAGGCTCATATGGCTCTTACCGGGTGTTGAAAGCTATCACTCAAGTACAGTTACTGTGCCTGTTAAAGTGCTGGAAGAATTGTATCGATACAAATTGCTGTACAAGCCTACCAAGAGTTTTACAGTTTTGTTCAATGCGCTGTGATACTCCCTTCTTGAATAAGTCAATATTCATAGATTTTAGGTTTTGTTACTGGTTTTGTTGTGCTCTCTTTTTGCAACTTCAAAACTGCTCCATCCATTGGGGAAATTATTAATGAAAGTCATGAAGCATTTAATGCTGGTTTATCCCACTACTGGAATACATTTTGCTCAAGGCACTAAGTGTTGTGGCCCTTTCTTAACTCTAATGAACACAATACACTGCCGGACCAAACTCTTAGCTCTACAAACTCACTCAAAAATGGTGAATATATTCAAGTTGGCTGTTAAGACCTCTAAATGTAGATTACTGTTTTCAACCAGTTTGTTACAATTTATTGATTTTACAGAAATGAGCTTTCTAGATAAATCTGGGGAATTGTGTACTTTCTAAATATGATGTATGAGACAAGAGTCATCCTTATCAATTGGAATAAATCTTGACTTCAGTACAGTGCTGACCAGCCTCACTGGCTCACTGCTTCACAGAAGCATGCATAGTGCCTGACCCAGTTTCACAGTGTCATACTCAGCCTAATGGCTTCTTATTGCAAGTTTGCCTGTGCACATATTTCAGATTGTAAAATGCAATGTTCATTACTCTATTTTGCACATCCGTTGTATATTATTTAAAAGAACTTAAATTAAATTATATGCAACTGCATTGTTACAAATTCGTCATCTTTGCTTAAACTGTTTTGTATTCAGCATTGCCTTACACACATTTACTTTTATTCAATCCTGATTGTCAAGGGAATTTTCTTATGAGGAAGCTAATAGTCGGACATGATGGTAATTTGTTGTGTCTCTCAATATGCTCATTTTATCCCTCTGTTTACGACTTTCTCTCTCTCTCTCTGTTTTTTTATCAGCAACAGTCGGGCCTCATCAGTCGAGTGACAGACACAGTAAAGAGTATCGTTCCTTCCTGGCTGCAGAAATACTTCAAGAGTGAAGATGCTCTCGAAGGAGGAGGAGAAGCTGTACTGGAGACGGACCAGAACTGCCAGCCACCACCTCCTAATGGTGGCGAAGAGGGACCTCCTCCCCTTGGTGGTTGTGACCCAGAACCAAGCACCAGTAACACAGGTCGGTCACTCTTCACATCTCTTCAAAAGGACTAGCGAGGGAATTTAATATCTCATACATAAGATGCTCACCTCCGACTTATTTCTCCCTCGCACAGAGCCCTCAACCAGCCGAGCATCCCTAAACTTTCAGGACTATGTGCTTGCACGACCTCCACTGAGTCGTTCACACCTCCACTTTCCACCGCTGGATGCCTCCTCCCCGATCCTGGGGGCATCTAACATCCTTTTCTCCCAACCCTCCACCTCCTCCGCCCCGGGACCCTTTTCCACCGGCTTTTCCTTGGTCAAAGAAATCAAGGACAACCTCTCGCAGCATGAAGATGATAACATCTCCACCACTAGCGGCTTCTCCTCCCGCGCCTCAGACAAAGGTAAAAGCAGAGTGACCTCTTAACAAACGATTACTGTGTTGACAGCGTGTTATCTAAACACTGATTAACTACCTGTGTTTCTATCTTTGCATGCTCTGAGCCTACTGAGTTTGAAGTAATCGTTGATAAATCTGAGACTGTCTGCTAAGTTACATTTCTGTATTGGTTCTCTTAAAATGTAGATGTTTTTAAAACAGTTTTCTTTGCTTCTGTTTCTTTAACAGATGTCCCCACTTCCAAAACAGCGTCACTTCCCCAACTTTGGTCCCCAGAGACGGACAGAACACCGCCTGGGCCTCAACCTGCCCAGTCCAGTCTTAGAAAGCCTTCTTTCAACCTGTCAGTATTTGGAACTTCTTCCAATGTGAGTATCTCTGGGTTTGTTCATTAAGATACTGAGTAATGCTTTCTGAAAGAACAGAATTATGCCACAGAGCTCTGCATTTTGGTAGGTCAGGGTTTGATGTAGGCTGTGCCTGTGAAGAAGTGACCCACTTGGATATAAAATGTCTGTCTGGAATTTGGTCCATGAACCAAACACAAGTGCTGTGTACCACAGACGTTCACAAATTTCAAGTTGACCAATACTTTTAAGGTGTGGATTTTTTTTTAAAATGTACGTTTCAATTATAATTATTGGGGATTTTTTTCATTGTGAATTCATGTGCATTATCTAGAAAGCTAATGTTACTGTAACTCACAGCCAGACTGTATCTTGATCCACATGTGATTTAACATGTTGGATATTCATTTGTCATATGCAATATTTCAGCATGCAAGACACCACACACCAGTCTATCCCATTCAAAACAACTTGTTTACTTTGTGTGCATTCTGACTTGGATTCATTAAAGTTATGAAGACAAACTCTAGAGTGATAACACAAGTCTGAGCTTTTAGCATCAGATGTTCTTAATATATTTCTATATCAAACCCTGTCTGGTTTGTAACATATCTATCTTCTAAGACATAACAAAATATTTGACGTGACTTAAGTAGCAGAAGGAAAGGGCTAAAGAATTTGCATGTTTTTGCAGTTTTACTCAATGTACTTTTTTTGTGTGGCTGCTTAAACCTACTTCCCCTTCATGCGTTGCAACAACTTGAATTAGTTGCTGTTTGAGAATAACATTGATAGGTATTACAATAAAGCAACTTCACTTAATCCTAATGTAATACAATTTAACCATCTCTCTTCCAGTCGTCATTAAACAGCACAGTACTAAACTCCAGTCAGCTCGGCGATTCACCCTTCTACCCCGGGAAGACTATGTATGGCGGGGCAGCTGCAGTCAGGAGCTCTCGTGCTCGTCCTGGAACACCGTACCAGGTGAGCCAAATACTTCATATGGGGACATGTTTCGTCAACATATGTATTTAGCATTGTGTCTGTATAAGTTGAGTAGCCTTTAATGGGTGAACACCAATGTCATAGGAGGAATGTGATTGTAGTGTTTAATTGGAGACTAAATTAGCGCATCTGATCTGTAGGCGCCAGTGAGGAGACAGATCAAGGCCAAGCCTGCTGGTGCTCAACCCTGTGGGGTAACCAGCGCCACAGCGAGACGCATCCTTCAGTCGTTGGAGCGCATGTCGAGCCCCCTGGCTGTGAGTACATACACACACCAGTATCTCCTCTTTTCAAACTTTATTTTACCTCAAAGTCTAACCGTGGTTAGACATTTTATATTTTGCCAATGCGCATGTTAATGTGAAGTCATACCATTTTCTTTCTTCTACGACAGGATGCTAGGAGAATCCCTGCAGCAGCCTCATCCCCCCTGTCAGCAGTAAGAGCTTTTTAATGTGTTTACGTGTATTGTGCATGGACATATTATTCTGAAATGACAAGTGTCCTTAAAATATTGAAATTTTGATGTAAAAAAAAAATACCCCAAAACTTGTTTTCTGACCTTCTTTTTTTTTTTTGCAGACAATGGATGGCACAAATCTAGATGTTTCACATTTCCAAGCAAAAAAGAAACGGGTAAGTACCGATTTTCTGTATTTATTTATTAATAATGTTTGTTTGTTTTTTTGCACAATTGACAGTCTTGCAAAGGGAACACCTTATCTCGGAGTATGAGGTGATGTGTCACTAAAAATACATTTAAAAATTATATTTTCTTTAAATAAAATGTGCATCCCATCCTATTACGTTGCTGTCTAGCACCTTTTCCTGTAGGTAATTATGATTTGAAGATTCCCACCCTCTGTAAACTGTGAATCGGAAAAACGAAAAGTCACTCGTTCTACGTATTAATTAGCTTTTACTGCCTACGATGCTGGATAACTGGTTTGCTTGATATGTGGCGAGAAATTATCAAACAACAAAAGATTTAATGTTGATAACAAGCACACTACGGCTGCAACTAACGATTATTTTAATAATTGATTAATCGGTCGATTTTTTTTTCTCCGATTAATCAGATACAAAAATAATAATTTTAAAGCATTAATTTGCAACCTTTTATTACAAAAACAGAACTCACAGTGCAAATTCACAGTGCAAACAATCATAAAAATAAAGAATTTATGAAAAATAAAGAAATAGTCGTGTAGTCGTGTGGCCATGGCCTATATATTTTAGAGACCTGCATAGTTGTGTGTTTTTTTATTGACGTAGGCCGACAGTGTAGTTTGATATATGTATTTGTTATAGCAATACATTGTCAATAATTGTCTTTATTCTTGTTCTATATTTTCATAAATACAACAAACTATAGATGTTGTTGTGTGTGTGTGTGTGTGTGTGTGTGTGTATATATATATATATATATATAGATATATATATATATACACACACACACACACACACACACACATTTACAACTTTATAAACTTTTTATATCAAATGGCCTCCATACAAATTTTATTTTGTGGAATATAGGTCAAAATGTTTCTTTGGATAGATAGGAAAGGTTGCCAAACCCTGGCTTAGTAGTATGAACAGAGATATCATTGTCTAAACACGGCAGCACTTGTTGTGGTTTGTCCTTCTGTCATTTCCTGTCCTACGGTCAGTTGTTCTCTACGCCAGTTAACAGGATTTTCCTCGGTTGGGACACAGTTGTTAGCCGCTCTGTATGTTTTTCTTTATATGTGCTGGCAAGCCAAAGAGCGCTAAACTCGACTGTTTTTAGCTCATGAAAGTGTGCTTAACAACCAGCACATAAACACACAAAGTTCGCTGTTGAATTGTGCCAGCTTTGGATTGGACTTGACCTCAGTAATAACGGTCAGGCATTCCCATCTGTGACAGCTGCTTTGTAAATCCTAACAATGGTGTATTGATGGTCACAGGTCCATAACAAGAAAACCCTACTACGTAACTGAGCCTTTTGTGGCCAACTGTTGCCTCAGTATTTGACTTTGTATCGTCCAACATATTGTACAACACATTTTCTAGGCCGATGATGCATCGGAAAATTATGTATTTACTAATAATTAATTTCTAGCCTAAACAAAACATCTTCAAACTGTCCCACAGATTTGTTTATTTAACAAATTGTGACCAAGATGCATACTGAGCTAGACATTTTACTGTTGATAAATCAACTTGCCTCCAGTGTACAAATTATGTTATGGTGACACTGTTTCTAAAGTCCTCTAACTTTTGGATCAAACACTGATGCCGTATAATATATCTACAGTTATAACATTGCTTACATATCCAATTCTGTGTAACTCTGCTTGCTGCTGTCACAACCAAATTTCCCCTTGGGGATAAATAAAGTATACATCCTATCCTATCAACCGCTGTTTTTTTTTAAAATTTAAAATTATTATTGTCAATAAATTGCCCAAAGAAGAAGAATTGATTCTGCTATTGAGCAGTGTCTGTGTAGGCACAGCACAATAAGATAAACACGTAGTTTGGCTTGTGTACGTTGTAGGTGTACAAATTTACAATGTCATAGAGATATTACTGTTCCCATTCTGGAGTAGAGTTTCATATTTGAGTTCAGAGGATAAACTCTGTTCATTATTTTTAAAGCAGTGTGTTGATTTATTGGTGTAAGCTTTATCAAATACATTTTGCCAAAGAATGCCGCACTGCCATCCTTCTGATTCTCATCTTTGGTCGTCATTTACCACCGTTTCTTCAATTCAGATGGAACCCTCCCTCCCACCGGTGCAGAAGCTGATGGTTCCTGTTGCAGCGTCGATGTCAGGAAACCGTTCTGTGTCCTTTAGGCCGACTTTAACTCCAGGAGGAGTGAGCCGAACTCTTGACAGGACCCCAAGAGAGACGGTCAGAAACAGTGCTGCATCATATAAGACAATTGCATTTGTCCTCTATAACTTGATGTTACATCTGTTGTTGTTGTTGTTTTATTCCTTTAGCCTACAAGACAATCACCGCAACTACCTGAAGCAACACCAGGTCCATCTCGAAGGTAAAACCGGGTTGCTGTTATTGACCAGACAAAAAAGTTAGACTTGACAAAGACAACGGGGCATTATAAACTATTAGCCACACGTCTAGATACATTTTTTTAGTGCCTGTCTGTGACTCTCTGTATCTTGTTTAGTTTACTTACTATACCTGTTCCTGTCTACCCCTTTGCTACCAGCACAACGATTTCTAGTGGCCCAGCCTATCCTCTGTCTAGCACGCCTGCAGCCAGCAGCGTGAGCTCTGGTGGGGGCAAGATGAAGAGAGAGAGGACCAGTACACGGCCTTCTACTAAACGCCCTGAAGAGGAAGAGGTAAGGGCTTTGAAACTAAAAACCTCAGTGCTCTGTTTGTAAAAAATATTTGTATATTTAAGTTAACATTATTTATGTATATCTTACCTAGATTATAGTTTTCCAGCACTTATAATTTTGATATATTAATAACTTGTGTATAAAAGTGGTGTTGGTAATTTTATACCAGGGTAATATGGGACTTATTTTCAGGTTGAGCTAAGCGAAAGGTCATGAATCCAGATCAGATAATATGCCTTGAAGCTGAAAGATGTACAGTTCATGAACGACAGACAATGATATTCTCTCTTGTTTTCTGACTTTAGGTGGCTGAACTACCGGACCTACCAACCATTTCACTTCCCATCGGCACCTCTGCCTTGCCTACCTTCAGCTTCTCCTCCCCCGTTCCTCCTCTCACCACCAACAACACGGCTCCCAACCTCACGCAAGTGACTCCCGCCAAGGAAACTTTTACAAATAAGGTCTGTCTTAAACTTGGCTCATTCTATAACAGTGCTACTCCAAGTCTAATGCTTATTATTTGGCAGTTATATATATGTTCACTTTTATTTTGTTTTCTTGTTTTTTCCAGGAGTCACCAATGGCTGTGACGCCTCCCTCTGTACCGTATACATTTTCCTCCCCTATTGTCAAAGCAACTGCTGCTAGTCCTCCTTCCTTTTCCCCATCAGTGAGTAAATGGTTTATCTCTTAATGTCTAGTGATGTATTAGGTTAACATATACGTACAACAGTGACATTGATAATAATTTTTGATTCCTGTTTGTAGGCTGGATTCACTTTTAGTGCACCTGTAGCAAAGTTAGAACCCTCAATGTCAAATGGGAAGTTGTCCTCTCCCATAGTTTCAGCAGGTAAGACAGTTTTCTTAAAATTGGCATGGTGCAGATTATTTGCCTTTTCTGAGGAAAAACTGGGTTTGAGCTTTGTTTTTTTTCTTGTCTTCTCCAGTGAAGTCAGCAACAAGCAAAAGCACTGAAGATTTTGATGGGCCTTTCAAGCCAGCTAAGACACTGAAGCAGGGTAGTGTTTTGGACCTTCTTAATGCACCTGGTAAGAATTAATAACTCACTAAACATCCACAGTATTTATTTTGCATCGTTTGGTTAACATGGTTGTTTACCGTTTAAATCCTTTACTTGCTTTGTCTAGGTTTTGCTTCTCCGGTCGCTCAGACTTCGCCAGGTCCAGACGCCAACAGCTTGCAGACCTCCACGCTATCTACAGCCCCCTTCTCCATTAACTCCACCTCTGCAACAGGGTTCGTCGATGTGCTCAAAGCCCCACCAGGTTGGGGCTGTGATGTCTGCTTGGTGCAGAACAAGTCATCAGACACCAAATGTGTTTGCTGTATGGCCCCACAGCCCTCCTCATCCAAATCTATTGACAATAAAACTTCAACGGCCACCTCGGTTGGGCGAGAGAGCAACAGCACGAACACCACCTCCACCACTACAACTACTGCAGGTTTTGGCACAATGTTTTCCAAACCTGCAGGAACATGGGACTGTGACACATGCCTGGTTCTAAACAAACCTGATGCAGTAAAGTGTGTGGCCTGCGAAACAGCCAAACCTGGGACAGGGCTTAAACCCTCACTGACTCTTCCTTCAGCCTTTTCAGCTGTTAAGACTGTATCCACACCGACAGCCCCTGTTTCTACAGGCTTTATCGGATTTGGAGACAAGTTCAAAAAACCTGCGGGTGCATGGGAATGTGATACATGTATGGTAGAAAACAAGGCAGAGGACACAAAGTGTGTAGCCTGCACCAGCGCAAAACCAGGTAACAACAAATCTTTGTTTTTTTGTGAGGGTAGAATTTCACTAACTGTCATTGATTTAAAGGCATCTTAAAAGTAAATTGTCACTTTAGTTAAGCATCTCTTTTTCCTCATCTTCAACAACAGGAGCTTCAACAGGAGCCTCTTCAGCCAGCAATGCTCCAGTGTTTGGGTTGGGAAATGCGTTTAAGATGCCAGAAGGTGGCTGGGATTGTGACGTCTGTCTTGTACAGAATAAGGCTGCTGATGTCCAGTGTGTTGCCTGTCAGGCAGTCAAACCTGGAGCTAAAGTGGAGCCCAAAGGTAACAACAGTTATCTGAAAGTAACAAAGGTTACTCACAATTTCATATAAATGTTGCTTTTATATTAGACTGTCAAGACCAACATGCAAAGAGTATAAATATTAGGTTTTTGAGAAACTTGAGACATGTGTTCCAACCTGTACCTAATCGACACCTTTCACCTTGTTTCTCTGAAGCTTTTGGTTCTTCAGACAGCACCTCGGGATGTGGATCTGTAGGTTTCAAGTTTGGAAGCTCGTTGACAGAATCATCCTCTTCATCTTCATCTTCATCTTCATCAGGTGGATTCAAATTTGGAGTCCCATTTGGAAGCTCCTCATCAGAAACCACTTCTAAAGACGCTACTCCCTCATCGGGGTTCAAATCTGAGGGCTTTAAATTTGGGACTGCCTTTAGTGATGACCAAAAGTCAGACCAATCTGCTGCAGGTTCTGGGTTTAGGTTTGGAGTAAGCGGTGGGATAGCATTTGGAACTGGCTCACCTAGCACAGAAAATAACTCCACTAAGGGCAGCTTCACATTTGGACCATCAAAACCAGAGGAGAAAACGCCGGACACTACCACCAACCCATCCTCTCGTAGTTTTACTCCTCCCGCCTCCACTCAGGAGAAAAGTGAGGGTGTTGCATCATCAAATGACACAGATACAACCACCACGACCACCACTGGGTCTGTATTTGGGAGTTTGGCGACCACGACACCACAAGGGGGATCTTCTTTTGGAACCTTACAAACAGACAAAGAGCCAGCCGCTCCCACGTTTACTTTTGGGAAGCCAGAGGAAAAGAAGGAAGCTGCTGCCTCCTCTGCTCCGTCTGCCTTCCTCTTCGGGACTGCTAGTAAAGATGCAGATGCTGTTGCACCAGCAGCAGCTGCCTCAAGTGGCTTTTCCTTTAGCAAGCCCGGTGCTTCAACAAAACAACCTCCACCCGTTTATAATTTTGGCAAACCAGCAGACAAGAGTGAAACGTCAACTGCAGAGGCCCCAAAGCCGTCTTTTAGCTTTGGGCAAAGTGTTGCAGGTGAGAGAAAGTTAGAACAGTGATACTGTAGTAACAAGCTTGTGAATGCTACGCATTCTCTTGGTATATAATGCCTTGTGGATTTGTTCTTTTCTGAGTTTTCATTTATTTAAAGGGAAATCTAGTTTTGTAGCTGGAGTAGTTTTTGTAGTTTATGACAGTTTGCACACCATTTCAGTCACCAAATTAATTGTTGAGAAGTGGGTCAAGTTTTTGACAAGGTATTTTTAAAAACTGAAAGCATTGTTCCCACTAAACTTTCCAGAATAAAAAGTGTGGGGAAATTGGAACATTCAGATAAATATACAGAAAATGTCCATTCTTATTTTCTTTTGCAGTGACACAATTTGCTTCAAGAATAGTAGGTTTAACTTTAACAATTGTAAAATTAATTTCAGCAAAACAATGTATGAAGTTCTTCGGCGATGTAGTATTGCACTTCAATTTCCTCGAGCCCCATTTAGTTCCCTCTAGCTATTATACAACTGTGTTCACAGCCTGAGTACTATATTCTTTTTGTAAACTGCCTTTCATGTGTCCATTCAACTTCTGTGCTATATGAAACATAATTAACTCTTCGTTCACTCGACAGATTCTTCTACTGCTTCAAAACCAGGATTTTCCTTTATGGTTGGTAATCCCACCAACACCGTAAACTCCACGGCGTCATCCACCACCCCGATGCCCAGTTTGTTCGGCACCACAACCATCAACAGCACCAACAACAACAGTTCCACTCCAGCTCCTGCTCCTTCTGCAGCTCCGAGCACTTTCATGTTTGGTCAAACTGCTGCAACGGCCAGTGACGCTCCACCAGCTAAAGCCTTCGTCTTTGGCCAGGACAGCCAGCCGCCTGCCCTGTCAACTGCCCCTCTGAACTCGACTCCCGCTCCAGCCTCAGGACATCCCTTTGTCTTTGGTGCTCCTGCCAGTGCTGCTCCTCCTGCTGCTGTCGCTGCTGCTCCATCCTTCGGCTTTGGAGCAGCAGCACCCACTGCTGCCTCAACTTCAGGTTCATATTTGCTTATGGTGGTTCTTTCTGTGACTGTGCATGATCAAGTCCGTTTTGGACTCAAGGCACAACAATGAAAGATTTCCAATCAATATTGTTGAACATTTGTTTTTCATTGTACAGTGTGTACATGTATTGATATCTTCAATACTTTCTTTTCACTAACAGCTCCATCTGCAGCTCCCTCACCATTTGCATTCAGCTCGGCCCCCTCTGGTGGATTCGGGGCCAATCAGACTTCTTCATTCGGTTCCTCCTTTGGATCCCCCTTCACAGCCACATCGTCCCAGCCCCCAGCCTTCGGAGCCAAACCCAACGCCACACCTGTCTTTGGCCAGCAGACCAATTCCACACCTGTATTTGGGGCAACTGCTAATTCTGCACAAGGTGGGTGACTGTAATAGTAAAATACATTTTCCTTTCAGGTTGTCCATAGTACCAAAGACTCCGGATCTGTGCATTATGAAAGTGAGTTCAAGTGTGTAAATGTGCCACATTTTTCTCAGGTGGAGGCTTTCAGTTTGGTGGAGCCAGTGCATTTGGAGCTACAAACAATGCCTCAGGAGGAGTGTTTACTTTTGGAGCGGGATCAGCAGCTTCTGGCCCCCCTGCCAACCCTCCCATCTCCATCGTACCCCAGCCAGGACCCCCTGGAGGTGGATTTAACTTTTCACAACCCCCAGCATTCAATATGGGGTAAGTTGTGTTTCCTCAGTTCACAATATTTAAACTTTTTTCTTTTTATAGTTCTTCAATAAATATAGTCAAGTACATTTGACTTGAGTCTAATGTGGTCAAGCAGCAGACAGTGAGTTTTTAATACTACTAATTGGGATCAATGTTGGTGACTTCTTTAAGCTGAGACGCGGTGAAACATAGGAACAACAAAAACTTTTGTTCATTTGCCTCTTATCCATGAAAAATGTGTTATGTCTTATGTTTTTGACAATACAGCATTGACATTGCCCTATTATTGGTTAACTTCAGTCGTTGCAAAAGGCAATGCTTACAATAATGGTTATGTCTTTTACTCTTCCAGGTCAGCGAAATCCTTCACCCCTCCTCCTGCTGGACAGCAAGCGATTGCTGGACGCAAGATCAAGACGGCGGTGCGGCGCAGAAAGTAGAGCCATGTGGACTCGACCATAACGAAGACTTGACTTTGACTTGACTGTATCCCCCCTGAAGGCTGAATAAAGTCCTGGAAGGCCTCAGCTAATCACTGGACATGCGTTCATGTTGTATCTCTAGGCCGAGCTGATCATTCAGAGGTTTTCACCGGAGCCGTTAACATGTGAAACTAATCCCACAGGACTTCACATGAAAAAAAATGAACAATGACACTGACTTAGAAAAGAACAATCAAGCCAAGACCCCTGCTCAACACCATGAAACAAGACAGTTATATCTATATTTTCAACAACACTGGCAAATGTCTGCTAGACTTTAGGCATGACTTTTTGTAAGAACCTTACAAAGGCAAAAACTGCAAATGTAGAGTTATGAGTGTACACAAAATCCTATTAATTAGTATGGGTGATCGATCAGGTTATGTGCTGTGATACACAGAGGTAGCGAGAGCTGTGCGGTAAATCTCCAGTGGTTATCCTTAAAACTATTAAGACTGCTCCTCTTACAGGAATCAAGGTGCCGTTGGAGATGTAGCCTCGGTGTCAGTGCGGTGTGCTGTATGTACAGGGATGAGCGTGTAATCTTTGTGGTGAATGCAGCGTGCTTGTTTTTCCCCCCTCTTATGTACAGACTTAAAGTGTGGTTGGTTTATTTGTACATGCTAAGGTTGCGTGTCGGTGTGCGTATGAAAACTGAACGTTAGCGTTTTTGCCTGGGCCGCTAGCTAGCATCGCCACAGGTGAGCAAGCAAATGAATGTTTAAACTAAAACAAGGGGAGGAAGGAAGGAGGGGGCAGGGGTTGGAGAGGGGAAAACGTATCCATGCACTGTGGAGGACGGACCAGGTCGGAGGCTTTCGCCCAAGTTCAACTCTTTTAGGACTTTGTAACAATGCAGTTTCTGAACTCTGTCACATCCTTAATTCTTTGACCTCTGGTTCCCTCCACTACTCTGCTTTTGTGCCGTCTTGTCTCTCTCTTGTTTCCTCCTCCATCCTGAGTGCTTATACTCTCCCTTTACCTCTCTCTGCCTCTCCCTCTTTATCTCTTTCCCTTAATTGGCCTTTGAATATTATTATAAAAACCTGTAAATAGCGATGTTTTTTTTTTTATCTGTGAAGTTGAATTTTTTTGTGTTAAATCCGCATTCAACATTTTTGTCTTTACAATTTATGTAAATTCCTATATTCAAAGTTGCCCGAATCCATTTAAAAGGAGCTTAAATGCAAATTGGAGAGCCTTTAATGACTAAAGGTATATTGGCTTTTCTGATCCACTTTTGTTTGGACCAAAACCAGTATTGTACAAAGTATTAAGTATATATTTTTCTATTGCGTGTTTAAATGGACGAGGGTGACTTTGGATGGTAAGGAAGTCAATTTAATTTTAAAGCCATGATTATTACTGGATGAGTGATACAAATTAAAAACATGGGTAATTACCATCAATAAAACTATAAAAACAATTCATGTTTTCTGTTGTTGATCTGTTCATACAGAACCCACTGTATGTATAGATATAGATAGATAGATCTCTTAATCTTGGATCCCACATTGTTAAGTCTTTAACTGAATGTCATCTAAATAATGAATTATAAATATCGGATCAGGCTTTAGTGTGTCTACATAAAAATAAAAATGTTTAAATGAATGAAAATGTAACAAATGATTTTGTTTTCTTATTCATTAAATCCACCTTGCTATAAACTGATGCAGCATAATACAACAGTTGGGCAATAAATCCTGCCTTCATAAAGATTTATTCAGTTTTTGTTGAAACTGTTTTGGAGGTTTTGGTCAACACTGGTATTGTGTTCTACTGAGAGGTTTTCTGATTGCAGTATTTTTATATGAATAATTCCTTTACGCTGGCAAAAGCAGAATATAGTCTGGTTTGAGCTCTGGCTGTTGTGACATTTTCTTCTGTCCCGTGAGTTTGGAACTACGTGTTTTTATATCAGATGGCCTCTTGTTGGTTTTAAATGCATACATGCTTCATGTTTGATTCATTTCTGAGGGCCGTTTATTTATTACATGTCATATACCGGTTTTGGATTTGTTCTCTTAAAATATTGGGAAAAGGTGTTGGGCTGATGATGAACTTTTAATCGATGGCAATTCAAATGTTGATCTTTATTGAAGCTAGGTTGTAAAGTGTATATATAAGTCTATGTAAATAGGATGAATGTTTTCTGAAACATGAATGTATTTGGATTTAAATAGTTGTTTCCATAGAGAATGCATGAGGTTCTATGTTCTTATTTATGCAAACAATAATAATAATTCAAGGTGCTGATGTTACAAGGAACACATTCCATATGTTTGGTGACTTTCTAAAACAGACCTCACTTTTGTTCTTTAACTTGAACTGAGAGCAGGTGCTTCAACAACTGTGTTAAATCGAGATTTAATTTGATTAATTGAAGAAAAACAACAATGTGGTAAGTACATCTGTTCTGTTTCTAAATACTGTCTTGTTATGTAGACTTAACTTCAAGCGTCGAACACTTGACATACAAGATCTGTTTCATAACATCGTAAGTGCTTTTGTCACACTGTTAGGCAACGGCGTGCCCTGAAAGAGGAGAAAAAGGACCGGTCGAGGTCGGAGGTCACATTGTCTCTGCCTATGTTGTCCACCAACAAAACCCTGCTGAGCTGCAGACCAGAGCTTCAAAGCAACACATTGCTGAAGCTCGGCGAGGAAATCGTCTGTTCTCTGCGTGATGATATTTCTCGGGTAATAAACTCCAACTGATCTTCCTGTTTTTTTAATGTTGATATGATTTGTCACAGTAATTTATCCTTTGCAAAGTGAGAGGTAGGACACATCCTGTTGAAGACAAACAGTTTTGTGGGATTAATGAGTGTATTCATTTGTGTAATGTCTCCTTTTTGTAGTTCCCCTCTGCCACTCGATTCACAATGCGGCATCTCGGCTCTCGGCATATGGAGGTCAGCCAGTGGCAAGCCCAGATATCTGAGAGCATCGGGCAAGTGGATCTTGAAATTACTGCTGTGGAGCAGGTACACAAATCCATACATGCCTTTAGTTATATTTCTGAATGCTAAAGAGGAAGCTCAAATCATTTGGATGTATAAAGAGTAATCCCTCTTAGTCGTTAACGGCAGTCTCCTCTTCAACATTGCTTTCATGCTTTCAGGTCAAGGAGGCCGCTGAGCAATTCCTCCAGGAGAAACAGCTGTACAGTCCGCTCATGAGCGGCTGTGTGGCCATCAGCTCCAGTTTGAGATCAGCAGTCCAGAGACCGGACCGCGTCCTCACTGAGCTGATGAGGGAAGAGCAGCTGACCAATGAGATCAGAGAGCTGCTCCAAAAGCAGATCTGCATCCTGCTCGGCAAACTAAGGTCCCACAGACACTTATTAACAGAGTTGTTTCTGAATAATGCCCTTGTAGTTTTAGTTTCTTTAGTTTTCCATTTCACTTAGCCCTTCAATAATTAGTCATGTCTCACCTTATATACTAATTCCAGCGCTGTGACGGAGGTTCGCGCTCGGCTGATGGCAGATTTTCAGGACAAAAAGGACGCCATCAAGCTCACTAACAAATGCATCATCCAACCCGTCAACACCTCGAGCTCCGCTCTCCCTGCCGAACAACACAGGCCCAACTATGTGAGCTATGACCAGTGGCTGTCCCACTGCAAGAACCTGAGGCAAACGGCTGACACCCTGATGAAGGACTCCGCTTCCTTCAGGCGAAACCTGCGTTTTACCCTGGTCAATGTAAGCTGATACTGAACATACCTCAAAGCTTTAGACCAGGAGTTTAGGGTAATCTGAATATAAAACTCAGGGGGGGGCAGTTTATTTAGAACAATAAGTGCATAGGACATAGGCTGGGTTGCACCAACAAGGATTAACTCTTAAACTAGATTTAAACCAGGTTTGTCTTTTAATCCAGTTGCACCAAACTTTAAACCTAGTTTAACCTTAGTTTACAATTAATCCTGGGTAAATCTAACGCTTTGGTAATCTTGGTTTAATTCTCATTTAAATCAAGATTAAAATCAAATCTGATGCACCAGTTATTTTAAACCTAGACTAAACCAGGATTAGCAGTTATATTTAAACCACCCCTGGAGGAGGTTTATCTCCAGTTTATTGACAACATGGCTACATATCTTCACTGGATGGAGTTAGAGGAAAGAGTTTCTCGCAGGAAAATTAGAGATAAGTTAAACCCAATTGAATTTTATGACAACGGCGAGTTTTCACAGCATATAGATTCACAAAGGAGTCCGTCATGAACCTCAATGGAAAGGTTGGACTAGCAATCAAGCATGGAAGTGAGAGGAACGTTGCCGTGCCAACACTTCTCCAGCTCCTAGTAGCTTTGTGATTTTATCCTACAAGGTTAGTTTAGGAAAAAGATTGCATTTATTTTGGGTTATTTAGTTCCATATTTGTTAAACGTACATTGTGAATTTGTTTACATTTCGTCAGACTCCATCATGGCGGACATTGAACATAAACTAATCCTGTTTTAATCCTAGTTTAAACTAGTTTAATTAATCCAGGGTTAAAGGTAAGATGTGCAACACGTCTGATTAAATATAAACCAGTTTAAACCTAGATTTACTAACCCTAGTTTAACTCTAAACCAGGATTAATTTAATCCTTGTTGGTGCAACCCAGCCATAGTGTCTTATTCATCTGATTTTATATCAAATATTTACGTTTTAAGTACTTAAGTAGAGGATCATTTTGGTTGTTTTTTTTACCATTTGTAACCCTCATTTATTTATTTGTTTGTTTTTTTGCCATCATGGAGATACAGTCACATCAACGGCCGTCCATTCATCACTTTGCTTGATTGTTTGCAATAACTTTGCCGATATGTGTGACTCGTACAGCTAAAGAATGCCCAGGAGCGTCAGCGCCACAGCTCAGGTGATTGCCTAAGAAAAAAGATCAACGAGCTGAGCAGGACTCAGGATACACTGATGTGGGAGAGACACCGGGTCTGTTCATCTTTCTCAGTCTGCCATCCACAGACCAACTGTACTTGACTTTTTATGTTGTTGGTTTTTTACTTTTTTGTTGTTTTCTCTTCTCTCCAGTTAAGGAATGAAATGGCTGATCGGACAAACGAAGTACAGAAAGTGGTGAGTCAGATCAGGACCTGTGATTACAGGCTGCATCGGGCCGCTCAGCGCCTGGAGATCCTCAACCAGAGACCCAGACTTGAGCTCTGCCTGGACACGGTGAGTGTCTGGCCAAGCAGTGACGGTTCATACATGAGACACAGAACTGTTCACATTACCCTTTAAATTCTCAGTTGTGAAATTCTTTGTGGAAATTGGATGGCTTTAACCTTTTTTATGTTCTTCCTCCGTCAGCCCTTCGTCAGCCTCACACTGGAGCAACATGACCTGGCAAACATGGCAGCTGGACTTCGCCCAATACTGAAGCGCTCCCAGTAAGTCTGTCCATTCACTGCGGTCACAATTGTACCTCTCCAGTGAGACCAAACTGTGTCCGTAGTCACTTCCATTTCAATTTAGTCTGTCTTTATAATATCCTGAATGCTCTGATTTTCATGTTGGACCTTATTTGTAGGCAGGAATTGGAGCTCACACAAAGGCGCCTGATGATTCTGGAAAACAAAATGGCCAAAAATGCTCATAACCTGGAGGGGGAGAAGAAGTGCCAGAACCTGCATCAGAGTTTCCTCCCTGCGCTCGACACCTCTGTGGTCTTTGTCAACAAGACCAAGCCTCGCCAGTCCAGCGCTTACTCCTACTTGCTGTAGAGCTGGGGAGAGTGCATCAGCGCTCTACTGCACCCCTGTGGTTTTTTCCATGTGCCGTTGCAAAATGTAATAAAATACCCTTCAACAAAATTGCATTTTCTTGTCTAGAATCAGTATGTGCCTCTCACCTTGAGGGATCTATGATTTCAGGTGGTGTTGTGGTTTAGGAGCACATTGCTCAACGAGAAGAAAGCTGAAACAAGATAATGTAAGTATTTAGGTCGATGCAAGAAAGATACTCATGGTTATATGTTTAGGACTTTCAAAATCAGTGATTTAGTTAATTGTTTTAAAATATAATTTGCTTTGAGTACTTTCAGATAATGGCTCCAATTAATACGTTATTCAGTATTTCCCCATCACCACCTTAATTCCTGGGATTGGCTGTGTGAAACGCTTTGATAATTTATGATGGGAAATCAAAATCTTCAGACAATAAAGCTCGAGGATATCCTGAAGTCATAACCTTTTACAAATGTGTGAAGGATGAGGATGAGATGAGGTCTTAGTTTGACCTCGGACAATATTTCCTAAATCCTGGATACAGAGACAGGATGCTGTCTGGAGGCGACCAGAGTCTGACAAACCTCTAATAACGAGGCTCAGCAGTAACTCAAAAAGGAGAGTGTGACATCTTTTCTCGTGTCCTGACTCTGACGGCTTGTTCCTGGGTGCCTCCTCCTGAAACAGGTCTGATTTATTGTAGCAACGGCCCCTTAGCAACGCGCCGGGTCCATGGAGATGTTGTGTAAAGGAATGTGAGGCTACACGGGTCAACACACAGACCACACGCTTAGCGGTGTCATTCAAACGGAGATTTATGTATTTGATCGACATCGTCGCTTTGAGGTGAACATGGGATGCTGCAGCTCCTCGACGGCGGTCAGCCCGCTGGAACCGAAAGAGAGAGGAGACGAGGTAGGCTGCTGCTCACTAACCGCTGCTTCCCCTCGAGGCGCTGGGTTCAACGGCTGAATCATCTTCCACTGGGTCCGAGAGACGTATCTCAGTCACAGACAGCCGGCAAATGTCCGCAGTATTGTAACGTGTTTCTGTGTCTTGCTAATGAGTCACTTTTCTTGGTCATAACTACCAGAGAACAGCATGTGACGGTGTTTCAAGAAAATGGTGGAAGAATGAAGTTATCTCACGGGCACTTTACCGAAGTGAAAGTAGCAAATCACAGTTTGAAAAGACAGTAAACACGTTATAAGCAAAATGTACTTAAAGTACCACAAGTACAATTAAGTGCACATTATGCAAATACTATGAAATTAGGTCCCTTTATCGTTGTTAGTTCTAAGTTCATTTTATATCATTTTACTTTTTTTAGGATCATTTATTTATTGTTTAGCAACATACTAAGATTTGTCATGCCTACGCTTGATGGTGTACCCTTTAAAATCTTCGCATCTATTAACTCAGTACCTGGATATTTATCTGACCTATCCAATTATGATCTACAAAATTGTGCAACACAAATTTGTAGCTCATGAGTTGGCATCTTGATTTAAACATGTGTATGGCCATTTAAAATGCCACTTAAGAGTATTGAGAGATATTACACTCAATATATATGCAGCATTTGAATACTGTAGCTGGTCCAGATATTGTAATGACTTCATGTACTGTTGGATAGGATAAGGTCACAGAATACACTAACACTGTAACTAACTGCTAAGTTTCAAACTGAGATGATGGGACATGTCGGTGCTACCTGCTGTGTATCATTATTGTTCCTGAGCGACTGTGTTCATGACAATGTCTAAACACACAGATGCCACCATCACAACATATGTGTGGCACCACTTTCGTGGGCCATTTTTCAGCTTTTTATACTGTGTCTGTGTGTCAGGATGAAGCAGGGAGTAAAGTGGATAATCGTGGAGACTCAGCCGTGTCAAAGGGCACCACAGACAGCGGGGTGGTGATGGACAAGTGGGACATCCCTGTGCTACCTGGAGTGATGCCCAGGAGACTCCCTCCGCTATCATCTGAGTGTGTTAGAGAAATCGCTGGGGACAGAATTACACTAGACGGTGAGTGAGCTGAATAAAACACACTGTGTCACGCTGTACAGGAATTCCAGACCAAAAACCTGAAGTGTTTTTATTGTGTCTGTCCCCCAGAAATATCCCCCAGAAATGCTACAGGAAAAGTGCAGGAGCGACCAAAGTCCAGTGAGATCCTGGAGGAGCTGCTGAACCAAGGCATTATACCGGTGGAACAGAGCGGCGAGAGGAGCAGCAAGACTGGAGAGTCCTACAACATCATGGTGAGGGCCCGGTGCACACTGCTCACACTGCACAGCTGACTTTAACTTAACTATATCAATACTGTGATATCACACAACGTTTATGTACATGATCTTAGAAGCTGCATTACATTTCCGTAAGCAAATGTAAATGTTCTAGCTGAGCGTATAGAAAAAAAGATTTTTGTATACATATATTTTAAAAAGCACCAACAGTCATCTGCCATAAAACTATTGATATCAAGGTATTCGTTCCAGAATATTGTGATATTCATTTGTGTTGCAATTGTCTCAGTTAATTAGATTTTTATCAATTCGTTGCTGATTTGATGTAACTACCCAGTCTTGCTGTATATCAATACATCTAAATATGCTGTTGCCCATGGTCTACTAAGATGTAAATATATTATTGAACAAATAGTTTGTTCTCAAGCTATGCAAGATAATCATTAGTGGGTTACAGGAGGTGGGGGGGGGGTGCGCCAGGATCCACAAACTTAGGGCCCTGTACGAGCACAGCTTGCAGTTATTTCCAAAAAATATGTTAGAACATTTTTAACAAAGCAAATTAGTTAATTTTCATACAGGAGGCTGATGATTTGAGTTGCCAAATTATCTTTCACACAGGTGGTAGGTGAGGCCTTCAGTTTAAGTGGAAGTGCATTCATTCTTCTGTAATATTAAAAAGGTTTGTTCTCCGTCTCCCCGACTCTGTGTTTGCGTCAGCTGGAGGACAGCGATGGGGTCAGGCGAAAGCCGCCTGTCAGACTGGAGTCCCTGAAGGCCAAGAAGGCACAAAGTGTCCCCAGCATAGAAAACATTGAGGAGAAGATACGACTTGCTGAGGAGAGACGCAAGGTACAGTGTTTGTGTGTCGTCACGTACTTGTGCTCTTTCTCTCACAGTTTCTCTTATTGTTTACCTCCCCCACATTAATTTGCTTCCTCCATTGTCTCCCAGTTAAGGGAAGAGAAGCTCAAGATGCGTTTGAGGATCAAGTCGGCCCGTGTTCGGGGCCCCGCTCCCACCTCCAGCGCAGGAGAAGACGAGGATGAGGCCCTCACACCTGTGGAGTCGCGACAGTTACCTCCCACCCCAAACCCCCTCGATCCACTGCGCCACAGCCAGATTACAGGCGAGGAGGCTGAGGGCAGAGAGTGGGTGAGAGAGGTGGGAGGAGACGACACAGAGATGATGGGTAAAACAGAACAGGGAGAAGGGAGGAGAGAGAAAGTAAGAGAAAGGGGAGATACAAGAGGGGAAAGTGCAGAGAGAGTGAGTGAGGATGGTGACGGGGAAAAGGAGTTGACTCAGGTGAAGGAGCTCATGGAGGATAGTCTCCTCCCAACCTCTGAGGAGCTGGAGAGTGATTCTAGCGTTTGACATGCAGACGACAAAGAGGAGTTGTAATTTCAAAACTGAGCCATGAATTAGCACTAAGAGAGATTAAAACGAGAGGAAAGGGAGCCAAAAAAACAATCCTTTTGCCCAAACGAAAGGTTGAAACTTGTCAAAAGAAAGATGTATATCATAATAGGAGAAATTAACTTGAATTAAGATGCAATGTTCTTATGGATGAATCTATGGTGATGTGAATAGTTTGTGTTTTCATTAAAAAGTACTACTTCTACTGCAGGGAAGTGTATTGTAGCTCAGAAGTAAGCACACAGGAATATGAGGGTTTTCTTTTTAAATTAAAATAATTTATCTCAGTGAAGGCTTTAATAAATATGACCAATACTTCTTGCCAACGTACAAATAAAATGAAAAATTTAATTGTAAATTAATATGATACTGTTAAGTCCTTTTTGCGTGTGAAGGTTGTACCTGTTCTGTTGGACACAAGATGGCGCTGTTTCAGTGGGGTAAAGTTATGTCACAGCTCCCTGAAGTCAGTGCGCCTTATCTATAAAGTGCATTATCAGTAGGAGGTTTTGACCACATGTGGAGTAAAGATGTGTAAAGTTAAGTCGTTATTGATCAATAAAGTTTTATGTATTCGATGTTCATGAAGGTGTGTGTCTGAAACTTCATAAAAGTAACGTATTAAGCATTTTAACTTAAATATATATATCTATACATATATATATGTGTGTATATATATATATATATATATATATATATATATATATATATATATATATATAAATATATATATATATATATATATATATATATATATATATATATATCCATATATCTATATCTATAGATATAGATATAGATATAGATATATTTACAGAGGTTGAGGGGTGATGAGTTCGACCTCAGTGGGACTGAGCTCTGGGTATTCAGCTGTTCCAGTGACCTCTGACCTAAAGCTTTTCTCTTCTGACAGGTGTGTACTGCAGCGAAATGGATAACAAGCACAAAGTTACAGTTTCATGCTCCCCGGCTAAGCAGCCAATGTCTTGCTTTAAATAAAAATTGGGGACAGCTAAGGTTATAAAGAATGTTTCTGGGGATTATTGCTGACACGTAATTACTAAACATGGGACACAAAGTATTGCTGAAGATTATTGGAAATTAAGTATCATAAAAGCGTTCAATGGGCCTACAGACTGTTATTGTAAGATTCTGACTAGTCAGCATGCTGCACATGAACAGAAAACAACAATTGGACGCAACCTGACCGGATCCCCATTGTTGAGCCTGGGAAACTTGATACTGGTCCCCTTTTTGCAGGACTCCACTCGGACTTTAAAGCGCGTGTGCTTGCATGAATAAAACAGTGAGAGAACAGAGACACCGCAGAAACACTCTCTATCGGGTTGCGTCCCTTTGTGGCGTGGAGTCCTGTAATGGCGACTCACCTTCAAATAGATATGTGACAATTGTACTTTTTTTATTTATGAATACAGATTTAGTTTTCTATCATCAACCCACAAATGGAGATCATTAAGCTGCCAGACATTTCTCAGCAGACAATGTCCGGACACATATATGCTATAGTTGCTCATCAGTGACCACCTGTGGGATGAGTCATGTGTCCTTTTATATTGGCAATAAAAGATTTGACAATAAACTCTTTTTTTTTCACCACAAATATGACGCACAATTATGCGTAAATGTGTCAACCACCGTGTTACATGGTTACAGGATAGATGTTGGCCAAACAGCGTGCTGTCAGAAGCGGAGCTGCCATGAATGATTAACAGAGTTCCCTCTCACATTACTGGGGGTGAGTTATCCGATGATCCGCCCAGCAGCGAACCAGATGAGGTATAACAACCGATTTTAATCATTGATGTTTAGAGACTCTTGATTGAATTGATCTCTGTCTTGATTCTCTTCCAGCCAGGCCTGCTTCAGTTATTAAAACGTGATACCCATCCTTCAAAGGTACAAAGGGTCGATTCATCAGATTTTCTTAAGGACCCCAAAAAGAGAAGTCACGTTGTAAAATTGGTTTATAGCGTCAAATCATAATAGAAGTTATCTGGAGACACTTTTAATTGGAATATGTCAGATAGGATGATTCAAACTGGTTGTAGGTTCATTGGGCCGATTTCATTATGACCTCATAGTGAAGTCATTAAAAACCCACAAGTTTCACAGTCGGCTCGAGGCCTTACGGCTGTCTGTGTGGACTCAGAAACGTGCCAAAACTCTGTCAACACCCAACAAGTGGACTGTCTATCTTGAAGAATGATCCTTCCAACTGAGCCTCATAGCTGCACCTGTCTGTCTGCTGCACTGCTGCTGTGATGTGTCTGTCCCCGAGCTGTGTCCAGCAGCGAGACGTCATCCATGCAAGCCAAAGGAGCGAGAGGAAGGACTTGGACCCCCTCCACACACACACACACACACACACACACACACACACACACACACGCACACACACACACACAAACACACAGACACACACACACACACACACACACACACACACACACACACACACACACACACACACACACACACACACACACACACACACACACACATTAAATATCCACTTTTTTTAACTTGAATTTAGCCAAATGCACCCTTCTCCTCTTTATGTCCTTAAACATAGCCGCAGTGTAATCAGGTTTACTTTGGCCCCTGATGGTTAATTAAACGTGTCAGAGGAGGATCTGTTTTGTGAGGGAGCTCCAGTGTTTCAGCTGCAGGTTCCGCAGCCAGCTGTTTGCGCTCTGGTGGGCGGCGCAGACACAGACTGGAAGTTGGGTGGAGTTTGGAGCAGCGCTTTTAGGAATGGGTCCCAATCCTATTTAGTTAGACAGCAGAGTTACCAAGAAGAGCTGGAAACACCTGATGGTCTCTGTGGGACAATCCGCTCCATATAACTCTCCTCTTAACAGTCGGAAGATAAATCTACCTCCAGGCTTCAATTTTGTCTACGTTTTGTTGTGTTTTCTCTTCTGAAAAACGGACAGAGCCGGCTGATCTCTCGTTCTCTCTCTTCATCCAAAAAAAAAAAATCACCGATAAGGAGACATTGCACTATTCTTTTTTTAATTGTTCCTATTTATTGTATTTTGCACTAACGATGCACACCACGCAAAAGGACACGACCTATACGAAGATTTTTGTCGGGGGTCTTCCCTACCACACTACGGATTCAAGTCTCAGGAAATATTTTGAGGTGTTTGGTGAGATTGAAGAAGCGGTGGTCATTACCGACAGACAGACCGGCAAGTCGAGGGGATATGGATTCGTAAGTATTGCTCAACCACAACATTGCTTTCAGTTTGACACAGAATTGAAAACTAACTTTTACACATGCGAGGACAATCCTGCTATGACGCGTCTCTGTAAAGTGCGCGGCTGCTGCTGTCTGTCACAACAACATGATTAATACAAACTTCACTGCAGTCATGCGGTGTTTATGTTTTGATTAAAAAAAAGACCCTGCTTAAATTCGTCACTGGCTTCTGTTGCAATCTTGCACCCACCGACTAGTTGCGCATCGGTATGCGGCTTCTCTGACACGTCTGAAAGTGAGCTGACAGCTCTGGCTGAGAAAAACCTCATGGTGATGTCTGTGGGCTTCTGATACTGTTACACTGGTTTCATCATCTAAAATCTGTTTACAAAGACAGTGAATTCATGTATAAAAACTGCATAATACATACAAGGCTGCTGAAAGAAACTCCAAACTTTATTTGGAGACCATTTCATATATGTTTGAAGTTGCTTTGGCACATATTACCATGTAGAGGTATAACGTTTCCCAGTAGCCCTTGATATGCAGAAACATCTAAACTATGTTTGTATGTATGTAAAAACTCTTTGTAAATATAATATGTTTTTACTTCAATCCTCTCTTTATCGTTGTAGCATCACCATATCTATGCATTATTCATCCTCTTTTTCTGTATTTTCTGGAAAATACTTTTCGTCCGGGTCAGTGTTACACGTACCTCTCAGATGTCAGCTCCGCACTGAGAGGAGAAATAAAGTCAGTAACGGGAGTGATGAGGGAGCCATAGTCAGTCAGACATCTCAGCCTAGCTCCTATATACTTTTAACACATCCATCAAAATGAGAGTGATGCATATGTGTGTGTGATGCCAAATACGTGTTGCTGTTAATGTTGGCCTCATGTGCAGAGATACACTCAGACTAACATGCATACACACCTACTAAAGTATTTCTTCTCTCTTTCTTATACACAGTCTTTCATTGTAACTATGTTCTGAGATGGAAACAGCTCACACACCTATTTCAGTTATCTACATCTTTCTCATGCTTTCCCTCCTCTGGCAGGTGACAATGGGGGACCGCTCGGCTGCAGACCGGGCCTGTAAGGACCCCAACCCAATCATTGACGGTAGGAAGGCCAACGTCAACCTGGCCTACTTGGGGGCCAAGCCTCGGGTGATGCAGCAAGGTAAAGACAGTCGCATCAAAATCAAAACAATACAAAAGTCATATATATATTCAACAAGACACAGAAATGTGTTTGCTCACAATCAAAATGTGCAGTTTGACATGTGCAGATGTCAAAGATGTTAAAGATTCATTAATCATGTTTCATTAACATAGCAAGTGTATTTACTCCCACAGTGTCTGTTTGGGTTTGCTAGAAAGTTGTTTTTATTGGCAAACCAAGCAGCAAACAAGAAAATCAAGTCGATCCTTTTTGAATTTCACTCTATTGTTTTTTTTATAAACATTGTCTGCACTTTTTTTTTTTTACATTGTTTCCTTTGTTTTGCAGGCTTTACCTTTGGTGTTCCCCAAATTCACCCTGCGTTTATCCAAAGGCCTTATGGGTAAGTACTGAGAAGTCTCCACGTATTATTTTTTTTGCATTGAATTATTTAATTGTTTATTGAGTGATCATTTATACTACAAGTCAAATTTGTATTTATTTATCTTTTTACCTTGTTTTCTCTAATCAATAATTGGAGGTGGACAATAATTTGAATGTAGTTTTTTAATGATCGCAGTCCACCAAACACCAAGCCAGTCAAACTGCCTTTTCTAGGTTTGCCTGTTTGTAAAAGTGTGTGTGTGCATGTGTGTGTGTGTGTGTGTGTATGTGTGTCTGTGTACGTGTGTGTGTGCGTGCGTGTGTGTGTATGTGTAAGCGTGCGTGTCCATGTGCGTGCATTTGCGTGTGTGTGAGTGTGTGTGTGTGTGTGTGTGTGTGTGTGTGTGTGTGTGTGTCTATGTACATGCAGGCATACACTTCTGTGTGTGTGTGTGTGTGTGTGTGTGTGTGTGTGTGTGTGTGTGTGTGTGTGTGTGTGTCCGTGTGTGTGCTGAGTGGACAATGATGGAAACTTTCAGCCTGACTCAATGTTATCTATCTTTCTTTGGTCCGACAGGCTCGCTCTCGGTTAAGCTAAGTGTGCTGGTTTGTGACATAATCAAAGATCAGAGAAGGGAAATACCTGTAGACTCAAACACACACAAACAAGCTCAAAATGGTGACTATAGCTGCATGTATGTGGGTGTTGACCTGTTTTTTTGAATTTCATTTGAATAGACCTTAGAGATTTGTGTGCGGTTATGAAGTGGTGTTGTTAGCTAAATTGTGTGCTTTCTCACTTTAATGACCCAAAAAAAGAAGCTGGATTGATTGAATCTTTGGGGTGTCTTTTTGACTTTTTTTGTGGACGTGTGTTAACTTTGCCAAGGACGAGCAAAGTTTTTGTTGTTTTTATTTATTTTTTTTTGCTTTAGCTTGTGGTTGGCCTGTCTTGTTTAACAGGATGTGTTGTTTCATGTGTTTCCTGGTTGTCTTGTTGGAGTGCGTGGTGGATTTTCTGTGTGTGTTTTTTATCGCCCCCCCCCCCCCCCCTCCCTGAATCATCTTCTTACAATTTCCCCAAAATAACAAAACCCATTACTGCTTGTGTTTGCTAATAGCATCCTCCTGGTGCTAGTTTCTCACATTAACAGTGTAGCAGCAACAAATCCCCGATGAAAGTGCCTCTCTTTGACATATTACTGCTGGTCCAGTCTGTCTGCTCTCTCGTCTTCCTTCCTCCATATATCTTTGTCTTTGCTCATCTCTACACAACATAAACGTTTGGTCACATAGCACAATTTCCCATCAGAAACGCAAAAGTAGATGTCATCATGAACGAATGACAACAGCTACTATGTGAGCTGTAGTCATACCAATGTGTGTAATTATGTGTGTACATGTCTGGTTACATTGGTACATGTGAGTATGTGCTCTTATTGTGTTTGTGTGCATGTCTTTGTCCGTTCACATCCCAAAGTTTCCAGTGTGACACAAACAAATGTCTCTCTCTCTCTCTCTCTCTCTCTCTCTCTCTCTCTCTCTCTCTCTCTCTCTCTATCTCTCTCTCTCTCTCTCTCTCTCCCTCTCTCTCTCTCTCTCTCTCGTGAAGGAAAACAAGCACTTCCATTGTGCCACACAAAGCCCTGAATGCTGACGCTGCAGTCGCATGAAGCTCTGTGTTGTGTGTGTGTGTTGGGGGTTATGGGGTGTGTGTGGGGGACTGTTCCTCTTTGTCATGTAAGAGCATAGCAGGGGCCATTTGAACAGGGCCAAAGTGGTGGTTTTAGGGGCAATAATAATGTCAAGGATTTCCATCCTTAACCGTCTCTTATGAACCAGAACCGTCTGTCAGTTTGTCTTTACAACACGTCAGGAAACCATTGCATACAAAGTTAATAACTGAGCGACAAAAGTATCACCAATAAAGTTCACCAATCACAGGCCCTTGTCAGCCTCCAAAGAGCTCCTGTGTTTAATGTAGGACGTTTACAAATGTCATGAGATAAACTAAGTAGGTACAGCTCATAAAATAAAGGAATTTTGGGACATCATGTTCCTTATCAGGCACAATACAAATATGGCAAATGTGAAGGTATATAATGTGTCTAAAACATTTGAACAGTAAGAAGATATGGCGCTAATTGGCGCTCATTGTTTCTAATCACCCGTTCACATCCTCAAATTGCTCAGTCACTCAAACAGCTGGAGGGCATGTTTCTATATGGGGATTATGACAAAAGTCTCGACACATGGACAGTCTGTTCCTCGGTCATAATGTCAAAAGTCTAATAAGCACGACAGGTGTGTATACCGCCAACCTCTCACACTTTCATGACACAAACACACAATCATTCAGCACAGACACACCTCACTTACGTTACCGTAGATGCCTTCAGCCGACCATACACGCGGAGGCAAAGAGCCTTTATTTAGCCTTGAACTTTAATGACCGCTGGGATGCAAGAGATCTGCATTCCAGAAAATACACACACACACACACACACGCACGCACACACACACACACACACACACACACACACACACACACACACACACACACACACACACACACACACACACGCAGACAGTGCTGAAGCATCATGATTTTACAAGAAAGCCATACACTGTATTTATGTATTTTGAGTAACTTCAGGTAAAAGAGGTTGATTTCTTTAATTAGGGGCCACATTGGAAGCAGACCTTTGCTTCCTATGGCTAAAACCTCTGCTTATGCTATATGTGTGCTAGTCTACACAACCATCCCATAAATATAGTAGTAGTGTGGAATCTGGGACAGCTAGTACGATCTAAAAAATGCATTGAGCTTGGAGTTTGATTTAGAGAGCACTGGAAATGGCTTCATACCAAAGTCCTTTTTTTAAAATGTCAAAAGAGTTGTCTGAGCTGCAGCCTCTACAGTCAATCATCTACGGTTGAAGCTGTTAAAAATTGTGCACCTGAAAGTTTTGGTGGAATGTTAGCTTGTTTCTTTAATGCTATCCATGCAGAGCCACAATGGATGGTTTAACAAAAAGTATAATGTGCAGCAGAAGCAGAGATATCGTCTTTTTTATTCAAGTCATTCTTTCCTATCAAACACTTAGACAACCATTCATAGACAGTGTTATCAAAATGGTTAACTTCAGCTTGCCTCACATTACTCCTCCCATCTTCACATATATTTCCTGGACTACAGTTGTAGTTAGTTAAACAAAATATTAAAAAAGTAGACGCACCTTTGAGGAAAGTTCTTTAAACCTTATCAATAATCCTCAAAGTTTATTTTGATTTGTGAGGAACAGATAACAGATAACTGTTTGAATAAATTAAGGTACAATGTTCTCATATTCGAGGTAGTTGTAATACAAATGGTGTGAGAGTATGCAGACAGTGTCATGTGACAGAGTCTGTGTAACCATGAGAGTTGCAGTGTGTATTGGTGTTTGACCGAATAGGCTAATATTAGCGTCTTATTACATATTAGACAATGGGCCTGTCGTAGGTCATTCACATCTAGTATGAAGAGTTTTCTCCAGTCCGCTGGTGGTGAATCATTCAGTTATTTGACTTCAGACAATACACAGGAAATGTCTCAACTGTTTTCTGAGGGAGTTTTACAGATGACATCCTCTAAAATGATCCTGAAAATCAGCCTCACCCTGCTGAGTTTCATAATTGTGAGTTTCAAAAGTGAGATTTAGTGCCACATGATGACAAAATGCTGTTTCTGAGTATTTGGAGTGAGAAAAAAAACATAATCTTTTCAACGCTGACATTTTGTTTCTGGCCTTCAGAAATTGTTCCAACCTGTGTATGTGCTTAGCACTGACCTTTGACCTTTACTGACGGCTACACCAAACCTCTACATACCCACTTAGTTTCAGTTTATTCCCTCCCTTTTCTTTTTTGTGTCTTTTCAGTTGAGTGATTGTGCTGTGCCAGTGTTGTAATCAGTCTCGTTGAGGTGGACTATTTTCACATATCTCTTTTTCTTTGACGCCTCGCTGTTGTTTTGTTTTTCTTGTTTTTCTCCTGGCCAACTTTTTTTTTGGTTGAGATGTGGATTGGATTGGATAATGGAGTGCTCACAATAGGGTTGCCACGATAGATCCGTCATTCAACCTTTCACATTTTCTGCACCTCTTTTCTTTTTTTTCCCAATCCAGACTCAAAAATGTGACCACCTGATGTTCATTAATTCAGACTTGACTGATTATATTATCCTTGATTTTCTCTCAACAGATCTTTGAGCCACTACACTCACATAGTTGTATCAAATTGTTTCTGTCAAGCCTGATGTCTCTTATCCATTTGAATTAAAGTGAGATTGAATATAACTCTACTTTTATCTGTAAAGTGAAGGGTGGAGGGCTGTTTTTCAGGACATCAAAGACTGAATTTCGAATCAAAGTTTTTTTGTTCTTGCTTCCACCTACAGTCAATAGTTGACAGTTCACTTCTCATTAGTATAAATTTCCAAAGCTCCCTTCACACTTGCTGTCCGACTTAGTTTCCAGACCTTATAGAGTCACATGGCTCCTTACGGGAGGGGGTTTAAGGCTATGTCATGAAGGGCAGAATGTGCTCATTGTTCATAATTGTTTATTTAATCAAAACATCCCTCAGGGTGCGAAGCCTAGTCCCGGCTCCCCCTGCTGCCTCCCCGGCTCTTTGTCCAGACACAGAGGGGGAAATGGCCAGCAGCGTCCCTTTTTGAAAACTGTCCAGCTGTCAAAGTGGCAGTGACATTTTCACAATGCCTCCATGGGCTCATCTCCTCTGTCCACACCCCCACCCCTGGCACTGTAAGCCTCCCTCTCCTCCCCACCCATTAGCCCTCCAGCAAGCGGGGGGAGGGAGGGGCAGGCGGCACCAGAGCCAAACAAACCAGCTATAGGTTTCAGATCCCAAACATTTTTTTAAACATCTCACCTTCCTCTCTGCCTCTCTGTAGTTCTGCCTCCACAAACTCAAAACAGACCAAAACGAGAATTTAGAAACCTGTTCCCATGTTGTATCCCATAAAGACCATAACAGCATCACCACCTCCAAACACTATGGGACTTTTCAGTAGATTTGAGTGCACTTAAACACCTCCGGGTGTTCAAAGTTTTCCTCACCTTCCACTCTTTTTTTCACAGAGAGATTTCTATTTTGGCAACCCTATATTGTTCTAATCCCTACTAGCAGGCATTTCCTTGGTGTTCTTGACTGGTGGATTGGACTGGGGCTCAGTGGTGGGTGGCGGGCGGGCGCTTTGCCGCAGTGTGATGGAGTTGGGTTTGGGTTTTAGGGTGGGTGCTCTTAGGCACAGACTGGCTGAATCAAACTAACCTATTGTATGTGTGTTTGTTTCACAGCATACCGGCCCACTATATGTACCCTCAGGCCTTCGTTCAGCCTAGTATGGTCATCCCTCATGTGCAACCCTCAGCTGCTGCACCTGCCACCGCGTCCTCCCCCTACATCGACTACACCGGAGCTGCCTACGCTCAGTATTCTGCTGCCGCAGCCAGCGCCGCCGCCGCCGCTGCATATGAGCAGTATCCCTACGCTGCATCTCCTGCCGCTGCAGGCTACATGGCTACTGCCGGGTATGGCTACGCAGTCCAGCAGCCTTTAGCCGCAGCTACCCCAGGCTCAGCTGCCGCAGCAGCCGCAGCCTTTGGTCAGTATCAGCCTCAGCAGCTGCAAGCCGACCGCATGCAATAGCAGCCACTGCAACCACTGGACATGCAGAGCGAGGAGGCCCGCCTATGGCCACAGCTGATTAGTCACGGGAAGGAGCAGCGACAGCGTCGGAAAAGGAAGAGGGAGTGGTCTTAAGGGTGGGTGTGTCAGCGACTTCCAGGCAGAGTAGCTTTAAAAAGGTGCTGATGATGATGATGATGATGATGATGATCATGGTGGTGATAATGGTGGTGGTGGTGGTAGTGATGATGATGGTGAGGTGGAAACTTTTTACAGTAACTTTCCAACTTGCTGTGCTTCAACCAAAAAACAAGAAAATGAAAAAAAGTCGCAGAACAAATAATGGAAAATGATTTAGTATTATTGTTGTTGTTATAACTATTATTATTATTATCATTACTATTATTATTGTGGTAGAGTACTTATTTCTAGAAAAGTAAAGCAGGAACTAATCCCTGAGGTTGGTATAGGTGTTAAACTAAGCCTTTAAGTCCTATTGCTGTCTTTAACGTTAGTTTAGAAAACTGTTCTCTTTTTTTTCACTTGTGGTTTTTCACAAGTGTTTTCAGTTATTTGATGCCCTCATAACATTTATATTTATTATTGTTATTATTACACATTGGGGGCTCTTCTTGTTCTTTTGTCTTTTCAAGTATTTTTTTTCTGATAATCAGGGAAATGGAACCGTTTCCAACGTGTTAGCTATTATTATGTGACCTCTGTCAGGAAGTCGAGAAGTCGTAACTCGTCGTGTCACACATATTTAAAGAACTACCTTTCAAATCTTCCTGATGCTGAATGTCCCTTTTTTTACTCTGTGTTTCGACCTCTTGACCTATGCAAACCAAACAAATCACCAGGAGACAAAAAAAACCCGAAGAAAAGCAACAAAAAACTGAAAATGTCATCAACTCTGACTTGATTCTTGGACTAAAGGGGACTTGGCAAACAAAACAAATGCACTGACAAAAGGAGAGAGGTTGAAAATGGCTCCAGACAATGAGAAACACTAAATCAGTTGCTTTTCCACATGTTTCACTCACACGTATACACAGGCACATGCATCCAGAGTTGCACACATAGCAGTCAAAGACAAAGGCAGCACAGTTGTGTTTCTCTCTGGCTCTGGGATGGAGAGAAAGAAAAAGAGAAAGAAAGGGGGAGAGAACAGCTGCTGGTGGGGGTGGACAGCTCCAGCGCCACACAGACGGATCACTCTGGAAAGAACGCATCACTTGTGCTCGTTTGTTGAGTTGTCACATTTTAATCCCCGGTTGGGCCCGTTTGGGAAACCAACCTCACACCCCTCCAGCCGACACAGAGCCCCACAGCAGAGCCCCCCAGTCATGCGGCCGTGCAGCTGTCAGCACTTCCACCTCTGTGCTGCTGTAGTCTGGTGTCAGGTACACACTCACACACAAACACACACACACACAATCACGAAAGCCACCCCAACAACTGGTCTGCCTCGTGTCTGTCAAGATCTCCATGAGGGGTGGAGAGGCCGGGGACTTGACTGTTTGACGTTATGTTGGTCTGTGTGCCTTACATTTTTACTGCTATTTAAGAGAAGAAAAAAAAAACTGAAAAAAGAGATAAATCTACTATTTAAGATATTTATTTTTGAGGGTTGACTATGTTGACGCTCTGAGAGTAGAGACTTAGTTGCGGTACTGTATAAATAATATTATTATGTACTCATCTCAAGGCATACATAAGTTATTGATTAGTGTAGTTCTACTATTATTATTATTATTATTATTATTATTATTATTATTAATAACATACTCAACCAAAAATGTCATTGTAGGAGTTATTTAAGATACTGTTATGTGCACTGTACTTTTATTTTTATCTTTTTGATTCTTTAGAACAGGACATTAAATTTTAGCCTAATGCCTTTTGTTGGGAAGAAACTTTATTTAAATGCAGGCCTATTTGTGTGCAGATTGTACTCTGCCTCTTCTGTGTTTGGATGAGAGGAAAAAAATTATTATTTTTACCAAAAAAACAAGCGTAAATGCTGCTTTCTCCACTAGAATGTATAGTTGTTGTCAAGGTTTCAGTAGCTGTGCTTCTTTTGCTTAATATTCATCAGATGGGCTGTTTTACACTGTTGGGAATTTTTATACTTGAACTATTTCTTACAAGGGAAATATGAAAAATAAATGACAAAAAAACTTTTTAAGGAAGCTTTTCATTGTCACTGGATGAAAGCATGTAAAGTGTTTCTATTTAAATGCAAAGGTCCTGTTGGTATTAAAACATATACTTCAGAATTTCAACTCCATTTACTTAAATTGGAATAAAATGTTCTATATTTAAAAATCTTGGTGACATTTATTTTTTTATTTTTTATGTGATCTTCCTCCTTTCATCTTTCCACATACACTCATCAACATGATTCATATTTCCTTTGTGCCAGCTATGTATGTAGGTGTTCAATATTAAATAAACACAAAATACATTGTGAAATTAATAATCATATGAACTATTTGAACCAGGGAAAGGAAAATTATTCAAAATGATTCAATCCCAACTCATTAATATGAACTGTTATTTTATCTTTCTTATTCTTATAATTACAGATTTCATTGGATGTCATTTCTATTTCATTACAGATATTTTTTTAATCAAAACAGGCCCATCCCAAGAGACAGCCTATCCTCTCTCTTAATTTAATGTATCAAAGCCTATGGTAAAGGCTGCATGCTACCTCTATATTTAGTGGGTTTGATAATACTTTGCGTCAAAGTGGAGCGAGCGTGAGCATCGCTAGCTAAGTTGAGTAAAGAAACCAAAGAAAGGCTTTCTGTCTTTTTGCTCTGCTGTGCTGAGTTGTATGTTTTTCTCTGGGTAACATTTGTTTTAAATCCAAACAATGCGAATGAATGATGACTCCTCCAGCTAACGTTAGCTAGAGGCACTAACAATGTCTTCTCACTTTGTTGCCACACAACCCAGCTAGTTAGCCAGTTGCATGAGCAGCCTTGTTGAACAAAGTAAAAGTAGAGTTTGGTTATTGTCTCAGTGTACTTTATGTATTTACAACATTTGACTGCAAGATCAACTTTAACATTATTGTTGCTTTAGCTAAGTGAAGCTAACTAGCTAGCTATATCAGTTAGTATTTGTTGCGCTTGGTAGCATAACATCCAAGTAAAACACCAATATGATGAAAAGCTACATTATGAAAGAAAGGAACATAAAATAAAACTTAATTGATACAAAACCTCCAGTTTGATAAAAGTTTTTCTTATTAAATTGATATTAACTCTTATAAAACTGTTATATAACTCATAAAATAACATAAGATGAGTTGTGTTTCAACACAGTTTTAATTTGTTGTACAAATTGTTTCATCTACTTTTCATCTATTTTCTCACATAATGTATTCATGAAATTATTTATTTGTTTAATTTTTGACACTTTGGATCAGTTTGTATGTGTGTGTGTGTGTGTGTGTGTGTGTGTGTGTGTGTGTGTGTGTGTGTGTGTGTGTGTGTGTGTGTGTGTGTGTGTGTGTGTGTGTGTGTGTGTGTGTCACTAACATATCACACATGCCAGATGCTGCCGCTCCTCCTCATTGTGTAACCATATTCTTGGGAAGACGTTATTTAAACACTCACATTACAGTCACACCCACAGCTTATATTGATACATCTGACACATAATAATGTCTTTCAGGACTCAGTATATCAATGATTCATCCTCTCTCATCAATAAGTCATGTTATAAAGAGTGCGCTGCACTGTCTGTCTTTGCAGTGTTTTATTCAGATCTGGGGAGTATTTTGGTCCTTGGTGAAACAAGAAACTCTCCATCATGACACAGCATGCAGCAAGGCCTTAACGGTGAGATCAGCTCTCATCATGGAGCATCGGACCTCATGATATAACAAAATAAAGCTGGTATTTCATTAAACTGATTACTCAGAGCTGTAAGAAAGTCCTGATGAGACTTAAGGGCACCCAAGATCAGTTTACTCGTCATGAGGAGCACTGCTCTTTGAAAACTGTGAGTTTATAACATCAGGGCATTATAAGGAGGTTCTTTCTAAAGTCAGTATACTTTCTAAGAAGGCATTATTCATAACAGGTTTATAATTAACTAGAAGCTTTGTTAACAAATGTAGAACAGAACACCTGTGTAACAGACTAGGGACTGTATGGCGTCCAATGCAATGTTCAGATCATATCATTCAGAATGTAATTATACACAGATGAGGAAGGAGTCTGTGATATTGGGGGAGCAGAGATCCTATAGCTGCTACCGCTGGCTGCAAAGTCCCAATTTTGCTAAAGGCTGCCGGACTGAAGCCATAGTCAGAATATAGTTAAAACTGTAAAGAGTTTTTTTTTTAACTACTACTTTTTTGTAGTTTTACTGTTATAAATGACAAAAAAAAAAACATAACAACAAAAACCACAAAGTGAGGGGAGTCCGGCTTAGACGGTGACCATCAG
Organism: Clinocottus analis; assembly: GCF_023055335.1. Classification (NCBI taxonomy): domain Eukaryota; kingdom Metazoa; phylum Chordata; class Actinopteri; order Perciformes; family Cottidae; genus Clinocottus; species Clinocottus analis. Next base: position 8,530,795 of record NW_027175865.1, read on the forward strand.
CTTCATCTATCAGGTGTATGAGGGGATTTCCAGGTTGGGGGTCAAGCCCGGCCCGAGCGCACTGGATGAATACGATGATGATGATGATGATGATGACTTCCCCGTTAAGTTCAAGTCCATTTCCCCCCGTGCAGACTCCGCCACCGCGTCAACAACTCGTCTATTTTTAGCGGAGCTGTCTGAGGTTGCCATGTTGCCTGCGAGGTAAAGGCTCGTCCGCCCCAGAGAGGAGACACTGCGGCACTGAGTCACGGTGCTGGTCTCTGCTCGCCGTGCGGCTCTCGTGTTCCCAGTGTTGCTTAATTAGGACATCCCGGAAGAGCCACGGTGCTGCGCGCAGCTGAGTGGCGGGACAGGGAGGCAGGAGAGGACCGCACGACCGCAGCACGCAGCCGCGGACCCGTCCGGATATTGACAGTCCCGACAAAACATCTGTGGACGTTTGCGGGACCAGAGGAGTGAGGTAAGTTGTTTTCCCATGCTGATGAGTTTCTACTTGACTGTCAAGTTGCGTTGATTCTGGTAGAGCTGAGGCAATAAGTGGGTGTGCAACGACGCAGAGATATATCCAGAGCCATCTTCACCTCCTCCCTGCGCCATGGTGTTTTATATTTAGCACGCAGTGTAAGAGCACATTGTGTTGATTTTGTTTTGTTTCCACTGATCACATTCGTCTGCTGGAGTAACGGTGATGTTGTGTTGGAGCTTCAGATTTGAGGGGCGGTGAAAATCCTGTCAGCATGCCAGAAGTGTGCCATGTCATGCTTTATTGTGAAGCGTCATCTTTGGGACTGTGAGTGCAGGATGAGCACTTATATCCGCCAATATGATTCTTAAACAGCCTATTACTGTCATATATACATTGACTAAGACGTTTTGAGTTTCAAATTGACAAAACATTCTCGCCTAAAGGTCCATTTAGTAGTTTTTGAAGCTTTTAATCACATCTCCCTTCACGTTGCTCAAAGGTCGACTCTAACTTTGGTTCAACCCCATTTTTTCTTTTTAACTCAACTTTCAAGTCTAGAACTTAACGATTAAGTGCTCATATGCTGATGAAGGCCATGTGATATAATTGGACCCAGGACCAAGACTTTTACTAACAGCTCATACTGACACTACAATGGTGTCCTGTTTAAATGTTGAAGCTATATAGTTAACGCAATACAGATACAACAATTATTTGCTGAATATACTAAAGTTTATTTGTACAGTGCAGCACAGGACCTTGAGACCTATACATTACAATACCTTACAGTAGGCCCACAGCAGCAGGCTGTGGCCCAATTTAGCCCCAAAGATCAGATACCAGGCCACAGGGTTCAGGAGACACATGCGGTCAAAGTGTGCTTTCTCAGCTGTTAGCTGGGGTCTGTACACTGTTGCCCACCTGTCTACAGGAACAGGTGGTGGATTGTGTTCATGTATGGGTCTACTTCAGAAATTTACCAACAGATGAATTCCTTTGACTTCAACATTTAGTTTTTTTTCTGACGTTGTACAGTCTTTGTACCATTACTGGTTTGAACCCACTCTGGCTGTTTCCAGATCCGTTTTCTGTGATTAGCTGAATATATTAAGTGTTTATAAAAAGCTAAAAACACATCACTGGCCATGTCTTTGCATTGACATGAAGAGTTTGGCTGTTTGACAATCGCTGGCTGTTTCTGTCTCATGGTTTTTAAATACATAATTATTGAGTGAGACAGTGATTAAGTGAAGTGTGTAGAACTCCAGCAAATACGGTAGTTGATTCTTTCACCTCTTTTCAAAGTATACAATGTAAAGCTGCAGTGTTGGGGCTGCATCAGAAAATGAAAACTGCCCTCCAATATTTCTCAGAGCCCCATCTTGAAAGAGTAACTTAACACCTTGTTACATTGATTTACATGTGTACTGCTATAGTGTATGTTCATGATTGGTTAATAAAGGGTTCTTACAATGTGTTGGTAAGAAGATGTATTTTGGGTCTGATAACTTTCAGCACTTTCCCAGCGGTGAGTGGTCAAATAGTGTGTTGGGGCAGTCTGTTGTTTAATACTTGAAAAAAGTAAACATCCACCATGAAAGAAGATTTATTAACCATAAATGACAAATGTTTTATTTTTGTTTTCTACGTGTTTAAACAACAATACAGGTAGGCCCTCTAAAGAAGTAGTTATACTAGTAGGCCTAAAGAGGGTTTCAAAATGTCAATACTTTATTGATATATTTATCTTTGCTCAAACGCAAGAGGTAAACCTGACTCCACTCGATCCAAGCAAATATCTGGGAGCAGATGTTGCTTCATATCTGAGGTGCTGCTCATGATCAGCCTACATTGAGCTCGCCAGGTTTCAGACGGTTGTGACCCAGAGGGCAGAAATAGCAGCTGAGTCCTGTGACTGTCATCTGGCACGGCTGAGAGGTTTCTCCACAGAGATGACTCGATGACGCCCATCAGGACACATTTAATGCTCATAGCACATCACTACAAGACCTCATTTTAAAGATTACAGACAGGGACAACTATGCAGTCAAGCTGCTATATTTATGTGACGCAAAGAGCCTCCTGGGGTTTTTATGGATCATTTGTGTAGCAACTAAAAAAGATTAAAACTCATACCTTTGGATTGTTTGTTGGACAGGAAGGTAGCAGGTGGTGGATTAGGATGTGTGTGTTACCTAGCAGTAGTTTGCGTAAACATGCATAGGGTTGCTGGATTGAATTCCACTCTGTTGACTAATTGCCTGCATGTCTTTATGGTGAGGCACATGGCTGGTCAGTGTGAAAGAGTGAGGTACAATGTCGTCTGGGCCGTGTTTCAGTGGCATTCGATTGCAGGAGGTTCATTCATCTCCTAGCAGTGAGTTAAGTTTGACAATACTGTGTGCACATTTTGTTTGGATACAGTCTGTATTATCATGTATGTTGAATGTCCAATCTAAATGAATTAAGTTAATTGTGCTAATATGTGGAAAAGGGGGTCATTGACACCTTATGGCATTTAATAATAAATGAAGAAATATACATTAGCCATTCCAAAAGTTTAAAAGTTAATGAGATTATTTCAGAAGTCTGCGGTTGTATAATATTGTCTGTAAATATTAGCATAGTATAGATTCATTTTTAAATTTTGATTCTACTTAAAGATACCGTGTATTTCAAAGTTTTATTTATTTATTCCACTCAATTCTCTGTCTTTCCTCTCTGCCTCACTCCAGTCTCTGTCCCATCTTAATACAATTGTGTGATACGTTCATGTGTTCATGGCAAATTGTGACTTTGGCAGAGCACCAGACGTCAAACAGAGACAGTGTTCATATAAACCCTACTGCATTGGCTACATGTAGTTTCTCTCTGTAATGACTTGTGCCAGCTTTATGTGGGAAAGTCAAGCAGTGATTCAGTCCTCAATAGTGATCCTCTGCTTAGGACCCAGTGCCGATCTCTCCCCTCCCCGTTGAGAGGGGAAAAACATTTCTAATGAGATCAATAAAGGGAAAAAACATACTGTATTACAAAACAAATATCTACGTTTAGAAAGGTCACAGCTTGAGAAACTATTCTTTTGTTTTTTAGGTTTTTCACCATGGAAGGTTTAATAGAGCGGCTGGAGAAAGCTGTGACTCGCCTGGAGAAGATGTCAGTCACAATGTCCAGCGGCATGGCTAATGGGGACTGTGTCAACGGCATCGATGGAGGCAAGTCTGTGCCTCAGGAATACATACCACTATCAACAAGTTAAACAGGCCCTAGATGAACTGGAGTAAACTTAGAGCAATGGTTTCTCTTTGTGTCTCCAGGTTTATCTCAGTGTGTGGAGGCCTTTGACGTCCTACTGACGGGTCCGTTGTCAGAGTACCTGAGCTACAGCCACGCCATAGGAAGTGAGGTGGCGAAACATGTAAGTTGTGTTGGATTCAGTCACTAAAGTCTCTATAAACACGAGAGGAGTTAATCAAAATGTTGATCGACTCATGAGCAACATAAGCTGCATGCCAGGCACGACTCAGGGCTGAACAAGATTCTCGTCACCACAAGATTAATGTGTTTATTTACAGGTTATTCCTCACAGAGGACATCAAGGGTTCTTCATTATACCACAAGATAAAGGTGGATTGCTCTCAAGAATGAGCCAAGATCCTCAAAAGGGAGCACAGATACCAGTGGAGCAACTAGTGCAGTCTGCCTGTGCCAATTTTTATTACATTTATAAACAAACATGGATTGTCCTGCTTTAGATCCAGCTTACAAATGTGTGGCACTGGAAAGCTGCAGGGTAGTGATGTTTGTGTATGGGAGGCCCTGATCCATGTTTACTGTCTTCTACAAAGCCAAAGATGGGAGTATGACTGAACTTTGACCATACTTTCATTTATCAAAACGCTAGTGGAGCACCTCTTTCTATTTGGTAATGACCTGTACTACTGCTAAGACTGTGAGTGTGTTTTGTGGTACGCCAAATAGCAGAATTGTGTCCTTTGAATGAATCCAGAACAGAAGAGTGAGGTCAGGCAGAGAAAAATCACAGCCAAATGTAAAACAAGAATGCTTGTATTTCTTCCTTTGTACCTTGATAGAAGATCTCTATCTCCATGTCACATATCTGGGTGAGTGTGTGAGCGAGAGACAGAGGTAGTTTCTCTAAGTTTGCAAAGCTCCTTTTATGGACAAAGCCTCCCTGGTGGTTCCCTTGGCCCGCAACTGGAGGTCTCAAACACACACAGGACACAGCTGGTTGGGCCAAACCCAAACTCTCTCTGTCTGTCTGTCTGTCTGTCTGTCTGTCTGTCTGTCTGTCTGTGTGTGTGTGTGTGGGTGTGTGTGTGTGTGTGTGTCTGTGTGTGTGTGTGTGTGTGTGTGTGTGCGTGTGCATGTGTGCATGTGTTACTAAACTTTTGTTTCATGTCTAAGACAGATTGATTGTCTGCCAGGATTTCAATAGTCGTGAGAAAACTAAAAACGTAAACATAGGAGAATGAAAGATTTGCAAAGCTCTTTTTCATTGCAATCTAACATGGTCTGTAGTATAAACACTATAGTTACTGCCTGTTACGGTCCATGTATCATAACCTTTACCATATACTAACCTATCTTACTTTGGTTCTTTATGATTGACAGGCAGACATGGTTAACAACGCCCTGCAGACTCTGCAAACCTTTCTCAAGATGGCCGCCACGCACCAGAAACCTGCTCAGGTACAACATGCTGAAATGGTGTGAGAGCTGTGTGTGGTCACTGTTGAGTTAAAATGAGCTGTGCTGCCAGTGTATTGCAATTGTATTGATTCTTCTCCAGCATCGATCCCACAGAGATTATGTGAATGTGCACTCAACTACTCTTAACTTGTTCTGTCAGGTTTATATCAGAATGTTAGACCTTTGATTTTATAATTCATTAAAAATAATTTGATTTGAAAGTTATTTCTGACACTTTCACCTATCTCTGAGATGTGCTTTACTGTCAAACGAAAAGATTTGCCACTGTACACTAAATCAAAACCTTTTTTCCTCATAGCAAGCAAACAGTAGTTAAAAAGAGTATTTCATGTTTTTTATTAGCAACAGAAATGATGCCAATCTTCATGTCATTAACTTTATTTATGTATACAGTATGCTCTCTGTTGCTTTTAGAACCCAACTGAACGTGATTAATCATTTAACGTGGCTTAATATCATCATTATGATCAGTGCTGCTCGCGTTCAGTTAACTGCAGCAGGCGATGCTCAGTGCAACGCTCACAACATTCAGTAAAAAACTTCATCAAATGTTTCACATCTCACACAGAGATGAACTATATCTCTGAGCGGTGTGTCAGCCTGTGTCCTCCCCTCTTGTGTTCCCCAACAGGCCGGGCTGTTCACAGAGGGATTATGCTGCGCTTTGACTGAGAAAACGCCAATACATCACATTCCCAACATGATCACGTAGAGAGAAAGGAGGGTGGGAGAAAGAACTATGTGGGTGTTTGTGTGTGTGAGAGAGAGAGAGCTCGTATGATATCATCCCATTGGCCTTCTGTGTGTGTGTGTGTGTGTGTGTGTGTGTGTGTGTGTGTGTGTGTGTGTGTGTGTGTGTGTGTGTGTGTGCGCGCGTGTGTTACAGGGCTCGTAGAGCCCCACCAGGAAGTGATTACTTGCTATCTGTCAGGCCATTGGTCAAGAGGCTGTTCAAAAAAGAGCATTCAGTGATTGTCAGAAATACAAACAAGGAAGGAGTCAGTGTTTTACAGAGAAAGAGAGAGAGAAACTGACCTAAGAGAGGGGAGGAAAGAGATATTAGGTAATCAGAGAAAAAACCTTTGCATCACTGTTGGCCAAATGAATACAAAACACAAGTCACAGAAAAAGCGGTAACAGAAGTCTTTCCCCCTTTTCCAAGTATGTAATTATCATAGAACGCTTAGAACACATAGAACACACAATGCACACACACAAACACACACACACACACACACACACACACACACACACACACACACACACAGACTACAATTAGTACAATCCCTGTGCTGAAAAACCTTCACAAACAAACACATGCACACCCAGACACACATCTGTTGATCTCACTCATTCATGTCTATATCTGTAGCCTGCAATGCAGATCCGGCATATGAGGAAAAGTGTGTGTGACCAGTGCCCTACCTCTTTACACGCACGCACGCACGCACGCACGCGCACACGTGCACACACACACACACACACACACACACACACACACACACACACACACACACACGCAGATAACAAACTTCTGGCCTTTCTCTGCAGCACAGCCTCTGTTGTGCTCTCTGGCTTTTTATGGGCATGTTCTATATTTGAGCCTGTGTGCATGTGTGTGTGTGTGTGTGTGTGTGTGTGTGTATGTGTGTGCGTGTGTGTGTGTGAGAAAGAGAAAGTTAGAGTGAAAGAAATTAAGCCTCTCTCTCATGTGACCTCAAGTTGGCCTGTTCGCTTTGTGTGTCTGGCAGTTCAGACACACTGTAGACTTTCACAGTTACAGTTGTTCTCCCATTGTCGCCCTCCACTCTGCACCTTTGATCCACTGCTTGTATAGGAAGTCAAGGCTCGGACGCTGTGCTTTTGTAACACACTGCCCATCGAATAATGTGAGCCGACGTTTTTGAACCTTTTGTTTCCGTTTGTATCTCTGCCTCAGTTGACTTGACTTCTTATCCATGTAGTCATATGGAGGCCTACATTTGCATTTAGAGATTTAGAGAGTTTTGGAGAACTGCCTGAGGAGCAGTGGGAATTAGGATTTAAATCATTGTGTTAATCTTAGTTCAGAGATTATTATGGGATGTGTAAACTAGTTCAAACGTAGAACGCAGTGTGAGCAATCACAGTTCATAACGCTGGGAGCTGCATTAGTTCAGTCTTTGATCGAATTAAGTTCTCCTGTCTTTGTGCAAAGCTTACCGCCTCATGAAGCTAGCTCTGCCCAAAGGTTAGCTATTTCGCTTCTAGCAAGAAAAAACACTTGAACACATGAAATACGACATAGTTAGTGAGCTTTAGAGGTACTGGTAGGCAGGGCAGCTGTTTCCCCTTGTTTCAAGTAGTCATGCTAAGCTAGGTTGGCTACTGGCCATCAAAATTAGCTTGGCTTATTTTAGCGTAAACTATTATGTGTGTATTTATGACTATGTTTGTCTATAGGACCAATGTAAATATGTGCTTAGGAATGAAGCAGTTTAAATTTACCAGAACATTTTCAGGTTACAGTGCACTTGGGAATACAACTAATATATTTGTGTCTCTTCTCACCATGCGGTATGATTGAGTGGGGAAGTCCACTGACTCACAGAATACAAGTCATACTTTCAGTGAGAGCCATGAGGACTTTGTTGTTGTGCGATGTAGCAAGGGACAGGCGGGTATAATGGACGCTATAAGAATTTTCACATGAATAGTAGAGCTGAAAATATCAGTTGATTTATCTGTTAGTTAAATCTGCAGCTATTTTTATTAATTAATTAGTTGTTTTATTCATTCTTTTCAAGCAAAAAATCCATCGATGCTAATTCCAGCTTCTCAACTCTGCAAATTTAATTATGTTTTTGTTGTGTATGATTGTGAATCTTTTTTTTTTCATTGACATTTTCTAAACAAAATATTTAATCAATAAAATCAAATTGAATAATCTGCAGAATAATTACTAAGTAAAATAATTGATAGTTGCACTTCATATTACCTCAAATCATCCGTATCATCCATTCCTACTCAGTAAACCCAGTACACAAGTATGGTAGCTGCTTTGGAGAGGAAAGATATAGTCCTTTAAAGCTCTTCGCAACACAGATATTAGCTGGATTTAGTGAGAATAAAAGCAGCTGAAGGAGCAGAGAATGTAGCGTCTACTTCAGCTTATAGAGATCATGTGCAACTCATTGGGGGAAGAATTTCTTGAGAAAAAAAGGAGAACATTTACTTCTGTTTGTATTGCTCCTTTGCATGCAAGCTTAGCAGCTGTATTTTCATATACAGCATAGTGTCACACAAACATCTATGTGTATTATTCAACAATACTTTTTCACACATCAGGTTATTAAACTGATGGTATCAACGCAAATACACTGACTTATTTTGTTGCATGTAATAAATCAGCTGCTTCAATAACAGAGCTGTGTTCTGCAGCTTCTCATCTGAATAAAGAAACACTTTTGTCACAGCTCATTAACAGTAAATGTTTTACATAGCAGCCAGTTCACTGCAGATCAGAACAAGAAAGCTGTAGCAGAAATTCCACAGATTAACATTGTGTTCCTGAATCTATGTGTGCGGGTGAATGTGTGATAGGTAAACTGTAAACACTGGAGGAGCAGTATGCCTTACAAGGCCAGAGGGATCTCCCCATGAACCGAGGAATGTTTCAGGAACGAAGCGATGGGGAGGGGAGCTGAGGGCTGGGAGACGGGCTATACTGTAGCTGAGATCTGGAAGAGCCAATGGAAAAAAGCTTGGGCTAATAAAATTTGTTACTGTCCTGTAGCCTAGTTTAGGAATTACTGACCGGGAACGAGGCCAGGCTGGGTATGGATGGGTAGGTAAACAAAAAGCATCCAAAATAAATTGAAGAAGAATCAGAAAGAGAATTGATTTTTTGAAAGAAGGTTTTCTAGCTCTCAAGGCTTTTTGTATTTGATTTAAATCCAATATGTTGTTTAGACTCCCACTATCCTACCACTCTAGTTACAGTTGCTTTTTCATCTTGCATACCTCTCTCACACTGACATGTTGTCCTGCATCCTACTGCTCACCTATTCTAATAACTCTATGATTCTTCTTCTGCAGATGGAGCTGCATGACCTGCTGAAGCCCATTTCGGATCACATCCAGGAGATCCAGAGCTTCCGCGAACGAAATCGCGGCAGCAGCTTCTTTAACCACCTGTCAGCGATCAGTGAAAGCATCCCCGCTCTAGGCTGGGTGGCTGTGGTAAGGACGAGTGCAAATACACACACTTATACACAAACACAAACACATATATACAGGAAAACACATGGAAGAAGATGCGTATCAGCATATAAAAACAATAACAAGCACATAAACACACAAACGTATACAACTAACTCAACAAAGGAATCTCTTAACTTAAGCGGGAAAAAACAAAGTTTCCGGAAAAATACTAATTGTGAGAAAAGCGTATTGGAAGTATTTTGTTTTTCCTCTCAGCGGGTCTCAACATAGCCGGTGGCTCTTAGCTAACAGCGCTAACAGTGTGAACTACGGCAACAGTGCAGACACAGCTAACTGTGTTTACCTGAGGGGGAACCGGAGGGTGGGTGATACACGACCACGACCAGGCTGTCGGTCAGGATGGTGTTATCAGCTGTAACCACGCTGTGAGAGCAGTGCAGAGCAGCAGCCATGAGCTAACCTGTGGCTCATAATGACGATGAAGCACAAAAAACACGGCCGGCCACGTTGTGTCATTAAAGCAAGGAGAAGCTCTGGTATCAACACAAATAGAGGGAGAGTGACTTCTCTCTCAGGTCCACATTAGTCCACTAGGTCTTTACATAGCTAGTAGTTGTTTGCTGCTCATGTTCAGAATGCTAAATACAGCTCCTTTAATTACAATTTAATTACAATTCAGCAGTCATATTAAATACATAAAAACTAGATTAGTATACATAAACACAGCTTACCATGTTTATGTCCATTATTTATTAATCTGTCCCCTCATTAGTCTCTGCTTCTCGTCAAAACAAAATATATTTTCCTGAGTTTAGGAATAAATATCATTTAGATTAAGATCAAAGCTTTTTCACTTGAGTCCTTCGAGTAAAAGCGTTTGGATCAGGCTCTGCCCAGTGTTAGTGGCTGTCAGGAAGGAACTTCTCTTCACTATGAGCTCTTCTGCTTTTTGCTCTATAATAAAGACAAATGCTGCTGATAGTCAGATACTTTTCATAAGACTGTATGTGAATTTTTTGAACTCAAAGTAAATTGACAGTGAGGTTAGTGTTTTCTGATGAACTTGCATGCCTTTTAGAGTCAGAAGCCGGGTCCGTATGTGAAGGAGATGAACGATGCTGCCACTTTCTACACCAACAGAGTGCTGAAGGACTACAAGGAAACGTAAGTCCGTCTAATTCTGTGATTAGATTCAAGAGACAACTTCAATCTCAGAAAGTTCATCAGTGAAATACTTCATTGTACATGATTTCCTGCTCACCTCATCTTATTTTCTGTTTTCATCTGATCATCACACCTCTCACCCACCTCCCCAGCGACAGGCGTCATGTAGACTGGGTACGTTCTTACCTTTCAATCTGGAGCGAGATGCAGTCCTTCATCAAACAGCACCACACTACAGGACTGGTGTGGAGCAAGAGTGTGAGTACAGCTACTTCTCCTCTAAAAATGCACTTTCCTCTAGATAATACCTTACTCCTGTAACAATTTGTTTAATATTATATCTGTGTTTTCATCGAGTTTCCATTCACAGGCTTTGATATTTTTACATCAGAGCTCAAATTAACTCCTGCTATTTGCGTACACTTCCATTTTTAGTTATGGAGCAGCTGGTTACATAAACCACTGCAGAAAGCATGAATGAATGAACGCGCTTCTCTCCAGTGGCTGCACCCTGTGGTGCTCCATAGAGCTCCCAAAACCTATGTAATTCCCACACACACACTTCTGTTTGTGGATGTCACTTTGAGACTCTTCTGCACTCACACTCATTAGATCCCATAGATTGTGATGGCCCGAAACCAAATCCTTTCACACACACTTGACCTTTTTTCTCCTTGTTAGCTCGAAGGGTTTCTCATCTCTATTGAGTCAGGGAAAGCCATGGTGAAATTTTCCTCTTAAAGAAACAGTTTAACATTTTAGGAAATACATATATTCACTTTGATTTTATTTGATTTGGCTTTTGCTCTGATCGAGAGCTTGATGAGGAGATCAATACCAGTCATGTGTCTGTACATTACATATGAAGCTATAATCAGGAGTTATCTTAATTTAACCTAGCATAAATAATGAAAACAGTAGGCATGGCTGTAATAACACATTGCATATCATTTAGTTAATTTCGTTTAAATACTACATTTTCTCACTTTTTCATGTATACACCGACATTTCACAAAATCTTTGGTCGTGGAAATTTGGATTAAAGTCCTGGAAAAGTCCTGAAAATCCATTGGTCAAAATGTGTATAAATCCTGCCATAAGTGACTAACGAGGACAACAGTTTTCAACGTGTCCAGTATTGAGGGAGAACGCTGCAGACGACAACCGCTAAATGAGCTGCAGTGTAATAACAATCTTCTCATCTCACTCTCGGCAAGATTAAATAAAAGCAAATACTAGCTTTAAATTGCTCCTTTAACATCAAATGATTAGGTCAAAACATCAGGTGAAGCTAATGCTCAACAGATGTGCATGCATGTGTGTTTTCTACATGCAGAAACTTGAGAGCTTGCAGAGGCTATTCGTGTGTCAGCTGTTGTCCCGGCTGTCAAACGACAGTTTTGAAATGTGTGTTAGAGACTCAGTGTGTGTGTACGTACAAGGACGTGAGTATGTGGTACTAACAGGTGGTCCTCAGGGTTTACTTGAATGGAGGTTTTCTTCACAGAAGAACCCCGACAAAGAGTCTGTGTACGCACACAGCCTGCGCCGTAACCTAAACTGCAGGGCTGGTCTCCCTTTTACGCAGCCGTCATCTGCTGCTCAGATAGGGGTTTAGTGACACGCTTATACTCATGCACAGGCTGGCATATGGCTTTTTACACACACACACACACACACACACACACACACACACACACACACACACACACACACACACACACACACACATCACATTAGTTCATATGCTTCAGATCAGGTCTAAAAGGAATTTCAAATTTTGTAAAAACAAGTACATTCTAGATAATGTTTACCAAAGAAAAACACACAATTTTGATTATTATATCTTATATCATATCTTTTCTTAATGTAGAATTCCTTAAAGCAGTAAAAAAAAAGTCACTACACAACTTCACTCCAGAAAAAGTCTCCAAATTGCTGATTTTGCCCCAAACGAGTCCCAAACGTTAAAATATAAATAACCCAAAGACAATTCTCAGGTTTTAACATCTGTATCCACTGAATGTTTGGCATTTTAGCTTTAAATGTATGGAATTGACTCTATTATCAAAATAGTTGCCAATTCATTTTCTGTTGTTTCTATTAATTAATTGCGACAAACGCCCCTCAAAATAAAATAAAGGACTAAAATGCAAAGTTTTCCTCTGCCTCAGACAAACGTGTTTGTGTAGACCCGTAAACGCACAAATACACAAGCAGCCATGAACACAAAGAAGCAGTCAGACAGTTTTACAGCCATGCATGAAAACACACATGCTGCTTCTAATCCAGTGGTATGCGCTGAGCTGTTTAGTGTAACAGGTCAGCATTGTTCAGCAATGATATTCACGACACATGTGCCTCGTGTCTAAGGTCAAGTAGTCTCAGCTGTACTCAGAAGCGTGTAAATTGACAGTTGAACTGGTGTTATAGGTGTGTGTGTGTGTGTGTGTGTGTGTGTGTTTCTCTCTCTGGCAGCTGTGCAAGGTCTTCAGACTGTTTGTGTGTGTGTGTGTGTGTGTGTGTGTGTGTGTGTGTGTGTGTGTGTGTGTGTGTGTGTGTGCACGTTTCTCTTCACTGTAGTAGTCAATAGGTGGCTGTGCACTTTCACTATACACAGCTCATCAGTTAAAAAAAGCTGCAATTCATTGTCAACACATTGACGTGGACTAGAGATGACCAGTTGCCTGATTGTTGGTCCTGATTAGTCTAATTACAAACTAACACTGCTCAGCCGGCGACAGTTTTCAAAGCTACCAGACTTTATTTTAAATTCAAGCAGATATCCTGAAGTTTCCAAAGAAACCAAATATTTCAGGAAGATTTTTTGGAGAAATGTGTATAAATGCATGAGAATATTTTTAGTAAAGTTGGTCAGTGAAAACATCATATAGAGTGTTTTTTTCTCATCTTATGCATGCAGAGCACAATCACCTCCACCATGGTCTACTGGTAAAACAACAAGCTTGGAGATATTTATTGTGCAGTGCTCCCCCTGCTGGAGTGTTAAGTTACTACAGCTATCATCTACAAAAAAACTGTCACAGCTATGTTGTTTGGCATCAAAAGCTCACGAGACAAAAAAGCAATGGTGCACTCGAACATTTGTCTTTTTCCACCCTCCAGGGCCCCGTCGCTCCTCCTCTCTGTGACCCCCCCAGTGCTCCCTCCTGTCCTCCTCCTCCGCCTCCTCCCCCCGGCCCACCTCCAGTCTTCACTGATGGTGACTCCCAGCCTCGGGTGGGCAGTGCGGCGGCCCAACACTCAGCCCTCTTTGACCAGCTCAACCAGGGCATGGACATTACTAAAGGTGGGTTCAATAAAGGTTATACAATATGCATGTGCAAAAGCACATACTAGAGCTGCCATTGATGACACACGGATCATGGTCTTGGATATATCTGTACGTATTATGAAGGTTTACTGTTTGAATACAGAACATTTTGTGGAACCGATCAATGTATGCATGTGCATACACCGTTTTTCTTAAAATGTTCCATCTGTAGGTCTGAAGCACATATCGGATGACAAGAAGACCCATAAGAACCCCAATCTACGTTTGCTAGCAACACCGACCAAAACAAAGTCCTCAGGGACCGTAAACTCAGCCAGGACAGCTGTACAGAAAAAGACCCCTGTGCTGGAGCTTGAGGGGAAAAAATGGAGGGTGGTATGTAAAATGTTTATTTTCTCTTGAAGCGGTTATCCCCAAAGTAAGATACTATATTTCCATCTGATGGTAAGTCACATAATATTGTCTGTATATGTACCCTTGTTGTTGTAGGAGAATTTTGAGCAGAACCACGACCTGACGATTGAGGAGACGGAGCTAAAACAAGTGGCCTACGTCTTTGGCTGCAACAACTCCACCCTGCAGATTAAGGGCAAAATTAACTCCATCATCATAGGTGAGCAGTCTGAAGAGCGACTTAAACATTTTGATTAAATTCATAATTTCTGATTATGACTATCTTGATGTGTATTGACTCTCTCTAGATAACTGCAAGAAGCTGGGTTTGGTTTTTGAGAATGTCGTTGGGATTGTGGAGATCATCAACTCCAAGGGAATTCAGTTACAGGTGAGAAAAGCATTGACAGAATAAATTTAGGGTCAGTTATCTATGTTGTATATAAAGTACAATAGACTATAGGCTTCTGTTTGAACACAATTAAAATCAGTTGTTGGTTGTTTTTTACTTCAGTGCAAATTGTGCCACACATCAGTAATTGCACGATGTCTTTCTACAGGTGTTGGGAACAGTTCCCACCATTTCCATCAACACGACGGAGGGCTGCCAGGTATACCTCAGCAAGGACTCCCTCAACTGTGACATCGTCAGTGCCAAGAGCTCCGCGATGAACATCCTGGTACCACAAGATGAGGAATATGTGAGTGTCTGAGACAAGGGACATGGAGATTATTGGATCTCTCTGAATACATGTAAATCCAGTGTTTCCCTGAATCCTTAATGTGCATTTAGTTACTTTCTTGGTGATTCTACAGAGGGAGTATCCAGTACCGGAGCAGTTCAAGACCGTTTGGGACGGCTCCAAACTGGTGACAGAGCCGACTGAAATCGCAGGCTGATTGATGCTCCATCTTCATTACCACCGTGTCATTGTTTGTTTTTCACAATCTCAATCCGAGATTAAAAAAAAAAGGGATTACTGCAGACAATTAACTTTTGTTCCATCGGTTGTTCCTGTATTTGTGACTTCATGTCTCACTAGCACTTTGAAACTGTTGATTATGAAGAATCAGTGAGGAGGTTGATTGTCCCTCTCTACAAAACACACACAGAATATCCCCACAGAATAAATGGATATCCCAGGTTTTGAGTTCCCAAAAAAGTAATGTATTTACATTTTCTTAGATTTCTGTGCCATACAAATAAAGACATTGATGTAAGAATATGTATTGAAATATAATCAATTATATTTCAACATTGTTATGACTGTACCATATGAGAGTAGAAGCACCATTTAGACCACAGGATAAAAACATTATTTTCCAGAAAAGGCTCAAGATTACATAACATGCACACATGACAGTCAGACAAAAATAACTTTGAGTTAAGTATTGGACTACTCTGTATTTTTTTGATCTAATGAAGTATATCTATAACTCTTTAAATGTGTACTGTGGTTGGTTGTCACTAGTCATATTTTATGCAACACAGCTCACTATCTTTTGCATTAACGACAGATGTAAGTCTGTATTGTAAAAATCAATCAGGTCAGACGAATGTAATGTCAGATTCTGGAGGAGTTATTCATTTAATTTGAAAGAATTAACTAAATACTAGTTAGCACTGCATTCGTACACCTTGAAAAACTGACAGTAGTAGTAACGTTTACTGTTAAAGCAGCCCTTGCACGTGTTGGGCTACTGAGGTGCCTCTTCCTCCGGATTAGTTAGGCTGACGCGCCTCTGGTCTGTATTGCTCGTACTAGGTTAACTTACTTGCAATGAGGATCTAAAGACAGTTGGGTATATAACATGCATTTATTGTCCTTCGATGTTGCCGTTGTTTTGTGGTCAAAAACCTGTGCCCTTTCCGGGCTCTGACACCAGCCGTCAATCATGTTCTGATGAGTTAAATAGTGAACCCGAACAGCACCACCCAGTGTTCATACATAGCAACAGTGCGCCCCCATTTGGCTCCCACATTCACACTTCCTGCAACTTGTACTAAGATGTAGCACATGGCACCAGCAGAAATAAAGATAGTATATTTCACTAATGAGTTTCAAAACTTTTAATTAATGTGAAAGCAAATTGTTGTAATTGTGTATAATTTTTCAAATAAAATCAAAACCCTCAGTTCTTGCTCGTTAGAGTTTTTGGACAAGAGAGCTGCTACTTGCAAGACATCAACATCAGAGAGACCAAAAAGAGTAAATATTGTCCAATGTCAAAAATCAAGCAAACTCTCACATGGAAAACACGGAAAGACTTCACATCCAGGAAAATACCAAATATTTACAGACGAAAAAAAGGTTGGTAAGACAGTCACAGAAATAATGACAATATGTTCAGTTTGAAAGTAGCTAAGAATAAAGTCTTTGAGGAAACAAACAAGAAATTTTAGTTTAGAACTGATTTCAAACTCTGGCTGCAAGTACAAGACAAGTTTTTCCCCATCTAGACTATTAAAAGACAAGCATTTCAAAGTATCCTGTCAGTGTTTGATGACCATATTTCCCTGAGAGTCTTGAGTAAAGAGCATCATGTCTTCCTCATCATCCTCTATGAGAGATCTGTAAGCACTCGTTCTCACCATCATAGAGCTTATGTTACTCTTGTCTTTGAGGGGATTCCTAGCTTGCAGACCTCTGTGTGCAATCACCCGGAAGCCTTCAGAGTCCTGTGTGAACAACATGGCCAGATTGTCCTCGTCAACCTCTCTGCAGGACCGCTTTGGTGCTGTTTTTTTTAGGGGAGAGCTGCTTGGTTTGGTCCACTTGAAATGTGACTCAAGGCTCTGCTCTTTATCATCACTTTTCCACATGCACAATGGAGCATGTTTTAGAGGTGATGCAGTTTTTGGCTCTGTACATTTACAATCTGAGAGAGGTTCAATTTGAGAGAGAGTCGAGTGCTTTCTTGGGGACATAATGGACAAAAACCTGCTGTTTTCTTTCTCTTGATCCATTTGAGAAGAATACAAATGTTTAAAGGATTTTTGAGTCGAGGTTCCACCTTCCACGTTAATCTGAATACCAAAGGCATCCTCAGTTTGTAGACTATTTAGGAAAGTTGGCTCAGAGTCAACAACAGCCTTTGTTGAGGTGTTTTTTTGCGTTGTTTTTGTCGGATAAAATTCAACTTCAGAATACTGGCTCCAGGTAAGCCCTGGGTCCTGACTCCACGCCTGTGGTAGAGGTTGACTGTCACCTGGCAATGAGGAGGGTGCAATAAAGCTCCTCTTACTCTGTGGTGGATTTATCTCCTCTATTTGCTCTTCTGCTGCCTGCTCCTCACACAGTGCTGCTTCAGGCTCAGCCCGATTGTCTCTTTTCCAATCATGATTCACTCCAAGCTCAGAGTTATAGATGTCAAACATTTCAAGTTTTCGTTTTGTCCCGGATACTACAGGATCGGGTGCAGTTAAGTCATGTGTTGGCAAGGTAGATGATGAAGAAGGCTGCACTAGATCCATGTTTGGCACTTCAGAAGAAGACATCTTTTTGAGAACTTTAAGCAGAAGGTATACAAAAAAGAAGCATTACGTTAACACAAAAATAAATGGTTGTTTCAATTTATAGATTCAAGTCAATAGTTTACAGCAGCTTTATAAGCTTCTGACTGATTCAACAAAATATGATAATCATCCTAATACAATGTCTTGACAACTCAATGGTAGCAGAGTTTTGCAACGTACCTCTGCTCTGAGGTGCAAAAAAGGTTGATATGGAGCTCTGTTTGGTCTTTGGCATCTCCATTTTCGTCTGGGTGAAATTGAGTGCCACAGCCAAACTGTAACCCCCGCCTCCAGCGAAAGGATTCAGCAGTTTAGAGATGGGACGGGCAAGTCGTTTCTAAGAAAAATCAGACATGCAGGTTAAAATGAGATAATACTCAAGTGCAAAAACTGAGGAAAGGGCTACTGTTAAGATGGTATGATTATTCATATCTGCTGTGAACAGGTTATTAAATGTATTGATTCACTGCTGTATTGATAGGTTATAAAATAGCCATTCAGTCAGAATTTCAACAAGTACCTGTTTAGCTTTTCCTTTCAGTTGCACAGTATCCAGCCAAACACCACATTCCTCGTGAGCAGAGGTCTGTTGCGCTGGTTTGGAGGTCTTCATCGTGGAAAGTAAAGGACAGATCTGTGATACATTAAATACAAATCAATTTTGCGTATTTTGCGTTGTACGTTCGCTACATGATTTATCAAAGGCGATATTACGTTTGCGTTATAGTTCCGAAAACTATTACTATGTCTTCACTGTTACGGTGAGATAATTCACCCACTGAACTTGTCTTGACTCGTTAGCCAACTTCACCAACAGTTAACGTTAGCTAATTTGGCGTTAAATAGCATTAAATAATCACAGCCTTACTTATATTATCGATTTAACATTTGCTATCATATTTCGAACTGACCTTCCTTTTACCGGAATGTTTCGGCTTTCCTTTGCGGTTCCTTAAACTCTATCAACTAGCGTTAACGTTACCTTTTTGTTCAGACGTTTGTCTCTGGCGCCTCGACGATGGGCTGCCACTGACGTTTGACTGAGTGTAAATAATTTGGTTCAGCCTCGAAAATCGTTCTTAATTTAAATAAGTTCTTCAAAACAGTTAAATGGGATGTAATAATGATAAACTAAGGTTAATTATGTTTAGATGCAAGTAATAATCGCAAAATATGTCCGTTTTTAGTGAGGCAGAATGGACACCTAATGTTTTGACGTGTACGGGTCCTCACAGAAGGGTGTGTTTACATCGACGTCACAGCGGTTTGCCGAAGGGTAAGTAGACTGTCTTTTAATTTCGTTTATTAAACACTGATATTAAAACATTCTGCGTGTGTTCTATCTGTTAGCACAATACGGGTCACTATTACAACCGTTATTGTTCACAAACAGCTCCGTGTAAGCTCCAGTTATTACAACTCGTGAAGGAAGTGCTTCAGAGCTAGCATCGACAGCTAACTTTGGGCTAGCTAGTTCGGCAAAACAAGAAATTGAAGGTATTCTCCAGCTGAAGGTGTTTCTTCACTTCTCCGTGAATCAGAAAACGTCTTCGATTCCGTAGTAAGGTTTTTGATATTTTAACTTCTTCTGCATGGTAGCCGCTGGGTTTTAGGAGTAGGTGATTTAAAAACGCGTTGCATTTCATATTGTATTTTTTAACGCAAAGGCCTAAAAACAGCCATTTCCCTTAACAGATGTCTCACATTCTTCCCCTGTTATTTCGTTTGATTACTGTTGCGTTTATAAGATGTTTTTGTGTGCGTGTATTAAGTTACAATTGACTCGGATGTGATCTTATACGACAGGGCAGAGTCCCTTGCCGCACTTAACAAGTTAAAGATACAACAACCATTCTTGTTGTAATGACGATACAGGATCAAATTAAAAGCTACATCTTCAGCCAAGGTGACAAGCCACCTTATTATTGATGCATCTCATATGGCCTAAACTATAGCCACACTTATTATATATTTGACACATGCTATGTAAAATTGCGCTGATGCTATTCTTTCCTACAGGTTGATGTTTTATTTCATAAAAGTGTTATTTTTTTTATTTATGCTGTGCTTACACCTCACATGAGGATCTGGTCTATCAACACACATCCATAATACCAAAAAGAACAGCATCTTCGACACCATCTTTGGCTTGGTCCCAACTATCAGTCTGTAATTAGACTTTGTAACTTAAATCTTTTTCAGATCCAGGTTGGATATATCAGCGTCATGTTCCATGGGATACCAGTTTCAGGAGGTGTGGGAGGAGGTAAGCCTTTTGAATAAATCTAATTTATACAAATTAGGTATTCAAAATGTTCAATTATTCTCCCTTCAACAGTAAATTCTAGTTAATGTCACTCAAAGAATGTAATTATTTTTTTTCCCACAGTTCCGGCCAATAAGCCTGAGTTATATGAGGTAAATGAAAACATTTTTAATCCTCAAATTAAGGCTTAGCAAACAGGATTTGTAATGAAAGGAACACAATCAGTAGTGCAATTACAATTATCTGGTTATTTCAGAAATAGGTAGAATTCCACTTGTTAGCCATTGTAAAGCCCTAAAACACAATTCATGTATTTTCAGGAGGTGAAATTATACAAGAATGCAAGAGAACGAGAGAAGTAAGTGTGTGATATACATGATCTGCCTGATATGAACATAGAGGAACCCAGGAATACATATGTGGTTTGTGTTGTAACATCTCATTATTAAACCTTTTTCTGAAGGTATGACAACATGGCAGAGTTGTTTGCTGTTGTCAAGACCCTTCAAGCCCTGGAGAAGGCTTACATCAAAGACTGCGTCACACCGAATGAGTGAGTTATACTTGAGTTTGATTTTGTTTAAAAGACAAACAAAAATTCCTCCTGTGACGTTAATTCTATGTTTTTAATTAATGCGCTGGAGTTGTCGGTTTCAGGTACACTGCTTCCTGTTCCAGGCTGTTGGTTCAGTATAAGGCTGCTTTCAAACAGGTTCAGGGCTCCGACGTGGGCTCTATCGACGATTTCTGCAGGAAATACAGAGTGAGTTCTTTGTTTGTTAACATTTTTACAAATAAGCCGTAAAAGTGTTCAAACAGTTACTTTTTCTTAGGAAGGATGCTACTCTTGTCATTTTGTTTCCTAGCTCGACTGCCCACTAGCCATGGAAAGGATTAAGGAGGATCGGCCAATCACCATCAAGGATGACAAGGGGAACCTCAACCGCTGCATTGCAGATATAGTTTCTGTACGTACTCTTTCAAACTAACAAAAGTAGCGGTCAGACAGTTTGAATATGGCAAAGACTGTGTGCCCTTTTTTGTTGCCTACAGTAAAAAACAAATATTCTTATATATTTCTTGTTGGTGATAAAGGATGTTGTAAAGTATGTGTGAGTACTGCCTCATTGTTCATCCCTTTTTCTTTCAGCTCTTTATCACAGTGATGGACAAGCTGAGACTGGAGATCAGGGCCATGGATGAGGTAAATTAAAAAGGGTACAACTTAAACAATAGACAGACTTAAAACAACTGCTTAACTGATTCTTTTTTGTTGATCTAGATCCAGCCGGACCTGAGGGAATTGATGGAAACCATGAACAGAATGAGCAACATGCCTCCAGACTCGGAGGCTAAGGACAAAGTCAGCCTCTGGTTGGTTACACTAAGCCACTCAGTGTATTGTTCAGCCGAGCAAGATGCAAAGGGCTACTTATGCTGCTGACTAACAAACAAAACAGCAAAAACAATAGATTTATGGTTCAATCTAAACTAGGATTCACAGTAACTTGCATGTACTTGTTAGATGAGTGCACTTTAGCTGTTGACTATTTATTATGAGTAAATGCTGTGGTATAAAAGTATGGAAAAAGTTGGGTTTAGAAGTTCACATCTGTATGTGTCCATGCTCAAACTTAAACCATCGTGCTACCTTTTTTCTTTATTGAGAGGTAGTCATGGTTAAATATATTGGTTTTTTCCGAGAGGATTCTTGGCAGTCTGTTGCCATTTCTAGAAATGTGTGAAATTATCTTATCCTCTTATGACTGGGTCATGCAGCAGCATGTACTATTTATATTAAAGCATCTTTGCAATTGAGAAGCAACAAATTTATTACAAGTTGACACTAATATATATGGATTATGATTATAGATTAACTAATACCTAATTAATACCTGCGAATTTCAACAGTAACTATAAATTTACTATGGCAACCTGTTTTTTTTTTTGCTCCATAGTATTACAAGTCCTTAGAATATTTTGTATTGTGAAAATCAAAACACTATTTGACTTCATTAAGTTTCTACACTGATCTTCCGTAGTGATAAATATGTCAGTCTGCAATAAATCCTCCAATCTGCCACAACTCTTATTTATCTCGATTTATATTTTTCCTCACCAGGTTGACCACCCTCAGCAGCATGTCGGCCTCAGACGAGTTGGATGATAACCAGGTGCGCCAGATGCTGTTTGATCTTGAGTCGGCCTACAATGCCTTCAACCGCTTCCTCCACTCCTCCTGAAGCAAAGTCTAAAATTCTGACTAATATCTATTAAGTTGAAAACAAAACGCTCTACTTTCTCCTTCTGGTTATTGGCTGGGGGTGGCTTTATATCTGTACAGGTTCTCATATTGATCCAATTCTTTCCTGTCATCTGAATGACATGTCCTTTATTCATGTTAACTATTTAAACTTCCCCGCGTTGCATACTCCACTGTTTCTGGTCCATCATGCCACCTGCAGTCGTGCCCATCAGGGTCACCCTGTGATGTGAGACACGCCATTGGCCTCTTTTCTATTTCAATTTGTGTGATAAATCTTATAACATTTGCTGTTTATTCTGCCCTTGACAATTTACTCATAACTTTGTACTGTAATCAAAAAGTAATTTTATACTTCGGTTTTGCAGTGCACAAAGAGGCGTGATACAATTACATTGGGCAAAGTCTGCATATGATTGCAACAGCTTTTTGGTGACCTTAATGATTTAGTTATTCTATCACTTTATCAATAGCCTGCAATAGTAAATGCTGATAGTTAGGCAAATGGAAAAATGCAACTCAAATTTGAACTTTTAAGATTAAACTGCATAAATTATTTAAACTTTGGTGGAAGGAGTAGTGTACATTTTCTAGGCCTTTTTAGTTACATACCTAATCCATTTTTCCTTTGAGGCTTGGGTCACACAAAGTGGGTAACTGCAAGGTTCACACCTTTGGCTAGGGTCAAATTTCCTTGTAAATAGTTGATTTTTAAATGATGTAACTTTTTAGAAATAAAGAATAATCTACCTCCAACTTTGTTTTGCAGGAGTATAGCAAATGTGTTTTTTTGTGATTATTCCTTCAATATGGTTTTGATAGCCCTGTGTTTAATAGCAAGACAATGCTGCGTGCATAATTGAGGTCATGAGATTACAAGTTTCCTTATATCCTTACAACACTTGCAAAGCCGCATCGATAGCAGCCTTGTAGGACTGCAAGTCAAGGTTTTCACTTTCTTATTGTTGCCGTTATACACACACACACACAAGAGCGCCACTCTCAAGAGGAATAGTGGCAAGTCTGGCTGGATTGTCTTGTAAGCCAGACCCACAAGCATAAGCACCCACTCATATTTGGCCAGAAGCCTTCCAAGACCTTGGAGAGACTTTATGTAAACAAAGTTGATTACCAAACCAATGTAGTGCATTTTATTTTTCTGAAGAGTGGATACATGCATCATGTCAAAGTCCATTTGTTGAAAGCCAATATATCTGAAATTTAAAAAAAAGTCTGTAGTTACACCTCAAGTGGCAGTATGCATACATCAGGGCAGAACAAATAAGGTTATCCATTACATTAGCTCTCTTTACTGCTATAGTTGAAATTGGTCCGATCCATTCTAAAAAAAAAAAAAAAGTGAAAATCACAACACCGCAAGTTAAGAAGTGATTTAGATATTAGCAAAACAGGACATGTCACTGACATTGAAACCTAGCCTGTACTAGGTGTAACCTAAGTCTTGGCAGGAAGACGCGAGCCACTTGGCTGGTAGTTGGGAACCTGGGCTTGAGGCTGGCGACGAACCTGCTGGGGTACAGACTGAGGTTTGGGTTGGTAGCGAGGCTGCTGAGGGACAGACTGAGGTTTGGGTTGGTAGCGAGGCTGCTGAGGGACAGACTGAGGTTTGGGCTGGTAGCGAGGCTGCTGAGGGACAGACTGAGGTTTGGGCTGGTAGCGTGGCTGCTGAGGGACAGACTGAGGTTTGGGCTGGTAGCGAGGCTGCTGAGGGACAGACTGAGGTTTGGGCTGGTAGCGAGGCTGCTGAGGGACAGACTGAGGTTTGGGCTGGTAGCGTGGCTGCTGAGGGACAGACTGAGGTTTGGGCTGGTAGCGAGGCTGCTGAGGGACAGACTGAGGTTTGGGCTGGTAGCGTGGCTGCTGAGGGACAGACTGAGGTTTGGGCTGGTAGCGTGGCTGCTGAGGGACAGACTGAGGTTTGGGCTGGTAGCGTGGCTGCTGAGGGACAGACTGAGGTTTGGGTTGGTAGCGAGGCTGCTGAGGGACAGACTGAGGTTTGGGTTGGTAGCGTGGCTGCTGAGGGACAGACTGAGGTTTGGGTTGGTAGCGTGGCTGCTGAGGGACAGACTGAGGTTTGGGCTGGTAGCGAGGCTGCTGAGGGACAGACTGAGGTTTGGGCTGGTAGCGAGGCTGCTGAGGGACAGACTGAGGTTTGGGCTGGTAGCGTGGCTGCTGAGGGACAGACTGAGGTTTGGGCTGGTAGCGTGGCTGCTGAGGGACAGACTGAGGTTTGGGCTGGTAGCGTGGCTGCTGAGGGACAGACTGAGGTTTGGGCTGGTAGCGAGGCTGCTGAGGGACAGACTGAGGTTTGAGTTGGTAGCGAGGCTGCTGAGGGACAGACTGAGGTTTGAGTTGGTAGCGAGGCTGCTGAGGGACGGACAGAGGTTTGGGCTTTTGCTGGTAGAGAGGTTGCTGGGGTGCTGGTCGAGGCTTGGGCTGGTAGCCGGGGTCCTGTGCTGTGGGTTGTTTGATGGCACCGTGGGGCTTATAGCGCATGTCCCTAGTGTCAGGCTCAAAGCCAGGATTGGAAGCTGTGGATAAAAAAATTAAAATCAATCTTTTGGAAAAAAAAGTTTTTCCAACCACTAGATCAATGATTGAACTTATTGCAAGTTGTTCAATTTGCACTAAATGTGCAATTGTAGCCTGTATTGTCTTACATTTATAGTGTGCCTGAAGTTCTCCAATAAACAGCAGCCATATCAGCACCACACTAAAAAAAAAGCCAAACAATCTTTGCATTTTTCATCTCTCTAAATGAAAATTGTTAATCATACAAAGCGTCACTTTAAAGGCCTACCGTACTAAAAGTCCCATGGCGCCAGTAAGAGGTAAGATCAAATGCAACCGAAACGGCCACTAGCTGATTTGCACTGCCCCCCCTGTCCTTCCGCGGTGGTAGAAAACCATTGGTGCTACTATTTTAAGTTGTTTGAACAGCAAATCACAGTCTCTGTTCCTAAAGAATTGATTTAAAACAGGTGGTGGTAATGGGGCTGGGTTCATTGTGATACACAGGTGTCCTTCATTTTTAATATACTGTCATTTACTCCCCATTGTTCAGCCTCCAATACATTGCTGAAATGTCATGAAAATACATCCACCTTTTCAAGCCTGAGACTAAAAGAGTTATCTAATTTTAGTCACTGAATACATTTTTAACAAATTCTGAAGGAACATGCGGCCTTACACTGCTCAAATATTTAGGGGTTCTTTTATTTCCTTATTTATGAAATAATAATTCTACTGTTGATCAGTGTATTGAGTCAGTAAAAATGGGCATCCTCCCTTTTTGTATTATTGTTTTTTCTATCAGGTTAGAGATAAGTGGAATAACAATGTATTGTTGCTCATGAAAATCCAGTGTAACACCAGATATGTTGTGTTAGTTGCATTTAACTTAATCTACTTCTGCAGATCTATTTAGCCTATTGTATAGAACGGATATATGACAAAGATTGCCAAAGGTCAAGCTGTTTTTTGAAGGCCATTGAGATAAATCTTATCAAAAGGCCTCCACCTGTTGGGTAAAAGTTTTGCTTTCGTTTTCACCTAAAATCTCTTCTGCTCCACCCTAGTTGAGGAACCGGTAACCAACACGTTAAATCAAGCAAATGCAATGCTGTTTGTCCAAGTTAATGACTATGCTGCACTCAAAGGTATGGTTTACCAAATAATTTCACACATCTTTGCCATGGATAGCGTTTGTGATAGGCCAGTGAATAGGCCATCTGCCCAGAAACTGGCACGTTGCTACCTAAAATGGTCAGGCGGGCTGTTTCCTGTCTAAAGTTACATTTCATATTAGTGGGTTAGCCTCTCTAATGGGGGTCCCGTTAAAGGTTTTCCAGGCACGTCCAACTGGCAGGAGGCCCCGTGGAAGACCCAGGACACGCTGGAGGGATTATATCTCCCGGCTGGCCTCGGGGTCCCCCAGAATGAGCTGGAAAATGTTGAGGGGGAAGTCTGGGTCAGCCTGCTGGGCCTGCTGCCACCGCGATCCGACCCCGGATAAGCGGCTGAAAATGGATGGATGGATGGATGGGTTAGCCAGTGTTGATCACTGAAAGAGTTGACTTCGCCTTTTATGTTTCTATTGGCTTGTGAGGACTGGTCCCTGTATGCTACAGTACTCAAACTAATTAAACATCCATCAAACGGCAAAAATTAACTACATATAATTTAAAACATTTTAAAGGAGGCCATAAAATAATTCTGCGTACAATACAGAAGAGGTCTTGAACAGCACCGTCAAGCCCATCAATACATGTGTCCCAATGCAGCTGAAGCAGGAAGCGTTTGTGCTGCGGCTCCTTTAAGGATCGGGCAGCAGCCTATTTGTTACCAGGACGACAAATAAAGACAAGACTCCAGCTGAACTGTTTGCAGTCAGCAGTGTGAGCAAGTGTGTGCGTGTGTCTGTGGGAGTATCAGCTTGACAAACAACCACTGGGTCTGCACAGTGCAGGTGAACAGAGTGTATTTTTCCAGTCACTAAATAGATTTA
This sequence comes from Clinocottus analis, assembly GCF_023055335.1. Taxonomy (NCBI): domain Eukaryota; kingdom Metazoa; phylum Chordata; class Actinopteri; order Perciformes; family Cottidae; genus Clinocottus; species Clinocottus analis. Next base: position 8,557,627 of record NW_027175865.1, read on the forward strand.
AAACGAACCAACTGCTTCTCGACGGACATGGAGTGGACATGAGGCTATCGCTTCCGCGTCGCTACGCTAGGTCGCGTGCGTGTTGCCAGATGAGACTCAAAACTACAGAAAGACTCGTTTTTTGCTTCCGTGCATTTTTTTCCTGTAATTTGAAACTACTTTTCTGACGGACGTAGCTCAACAATTCAGTCATTTCTACCAACAGTTTTCGTGTTTTCCAGAAACTCAAGCCCACTGATCTTTTAGAAATATCCAAAGGACATGGTGATGATTTCTGATCAGAGGAGCGTAGGCTACTAATTAAAAAAAAAGAGAGACAAAAAACATGAGCAAAAAATCAACAAACGTTTCTGAGGTGGAGGACCACATTTCTCTGAAGTATGAAATCGAGAAGAGACTCGGAAAGGGGGTGAGTGACCTTTTTGTTCCCTAATTTACAGTATTTCATGGAAATGCAAGCTTATTTATCACAGGCACTACAATATAATCACAATAATAACAAAGTTCCTTACTGCCGCTTGGCACAAATTCCCATTTGCACACGTTTTGTGAGTCACTAAACAGTTTCAATGCTGTTTGACAAACACCCTTCTTTACATCACTCTGTGCTCTAAATCTGTACAATAATGTTGGCCACATCTTAGAGGTTAAAGTACAGGGGGGTACTTTAGCCTTAAGATACATTCCTGAAACTTATCCAGACTTAAGGTCCTAAATGCCAGTGTTGTAAGCAAAGCTTTATTTACTTTGGCTCGAGAAACTCTTGCTTTGCAGATCAGCTGATGTGTGAGGACACTTGTTCCAGTCTAAACCCCTTTTGTTTTTCTGCACTGTACAGTTGCCACAGAACTAAACACAGCAAGGTTTCTTTCCATGGACTGTCCACCGAGACTCACAAATTGCTGCTCTGTTTTGCGATGGCCAGGTGGTAACTGCCACGTAAACACGTCGTATTGGCTAACTAGACATACCTGAGGGCCTGTGACTCATGTTATACATCCGTTCAAGCTGTTTACAGTAGACTGAGCAGTCCTATGCAGTGACGTTTAAGGGACTCAAAGCATAATGAGCAGCTCTGTGCTAATTTACTGTAAAGGGTCATAATGTGCTTTTACAGCAGAAATTACATTATTCTGAATTAATCTCTCCTTTTGGAGTTGGGTTTTGATGGATACAAAAGCCATCAGATTCACACCAGAGCTGTGTGAATCTGATCCACAGCCTCCACTGTCCTTTTGATGCCATGCCTCACAGCTGCCTATGTTATGCTTGACTTCACTGCCTTCATCAGCACCCTGACTCCCTCACACTTTGGGGCTAGCTACCAGAAGTCTTGTCTTAACCTTTTCCAAAAGGAATAAGGTAGTCAGAAGTGCAGTTTGAGTTTTTTGAGGATTAAAAGTTTTGCATAATATCTTGATCGTTTCTTATGCCAAGAAGAAATTAAACTGTGACAACCTCTTTGGCATACAACCAGTTAAAATGATTCAGAAAAAGATATAACGGCTGAATTAGATAAAATTTAAAAAAAAGAATACTGCTAAATGTTGCTAAATTTCAGATCTTTATCTGAAGATGGAGCAGCTGCATTGACTTATTACCTTAGTGTTTTTAAATTCCTACTACAGCCCTGACACTAGTGTTTCCCCAATTTAGTGTTCTACATGTTTGTGCCCATGGTTGACACCATGCAGCTACAATTATATGAATATGTCACAGAATATTAGCCATGTATTGCATGGAGATGAGGTGACCTGATGTGTTACCAGTATGTTGTCTTTCTCAGGCTTATGGCATCGTATGGAAAGCAGTTGACAGACAGACGGGCGAGATTGTGGCTGTGAAAAAGATCTTTGATGCCTTCAGGAACAGGACAGATGCCCAGGTGTGTGCTTGATGACAATCTAATTAAGTAATTATTGTATCTGGTTGACTTTATTCAAATCATCTTGTGTCGCAAATTAGTTTATTTTTTCCTTTTTCTGATAATTGTCTCGAAGTTTTTCCCAAATTGTCTCACTGCCTGTTTCAATAGAAAAACAAGTTTGGCTAATGATTAAATAGACCAAGAGGCTTGTGTGTGCCTAGATTATGGCTTTGTGTCGCTTGCAGTTTTAATATCTTATTTGTAATTCTCTTTGTTTTTTCAGCGGACATTCAGGGAAATCATGTTCCTCCAGGTAACAAGAACAGTCGTCTATCAAGCAAACATTAACTGACTGTCATACTATCATTCTCTTACATTTAAATCCCAAAGACTGTTTAGGTGATAATCTTAGCCCCGTGTTGCTTCATGTTATTTCCATAATACCTGTCTTAGTCTAGTCTCTTTCATAAAGTACCAAATCTTGGGGATACTTCATGATAAACAGTGATTGTTGTTTCTGATGTTACTCCTCCTTATTTCTGAGTTGGTTAATGAGCTCCATCACTAATTCTGCAAAAACATGCCACAACAACAAAATGGAAATTCCTTTCATACTCCTTTTTTATAAACATTATTACAGGTCAATAGCTGCATTAGTTAAAGGTCTGCTCCACTGATACAGTAGTTGGACATGCCCCTCCTACTCTGGCACACACTGTTTATTTTTCCATTTCGTCACCATTCATTGCTTTATTCACATGCTGGAAAGGTTTCTCAACCAATTTTGCAGCTGTCCATTTACTTACCAGTGTGAAAACCATTGAGCAACGACACTGCTGGTACAGTGTGTTGAAAAATGGAAAGTAACAAACTTAATGATTATTATGCTGAAGTTTGACAATGCAACAATCTGCTGACCTACTTTTTTGTGACCTTAAACTATGCCTCTTCCCCATATCAGTTATTGTCTTCTTCCAGGGAAATTCCATTCTTGTAATGGGGTTTACAGTGACCATTATCTAACCTTCGTTAAAACATTCCCTACTGTTTAATCTGCCAGTTATTATGGGTCAAACAACAGTAGCCAGAGCTTTTTCTATGTATGTGGTTTTTCTTACTAAAAATTGTAATATTCTGTTTTCAGGAGTTTGGAGATCATCTCAACATTGTTAAACTTCTAAATGTCATCAGAGCTCAAAATGATAAAGACATTTACCTCATCTTTGAATATATGGGTAAGAGTTTGGAGGTGTTTGTTCCTCAAACACAGCTTAAAAAAAGACTGCTGGCTGCACTGTCTTTACTGCTGAGTCCATATATTGGCCTCAATCACAGACTGTCACTGTTTTAATTATGGAGAATTTGGCTTTACGCCAAAATCCCAAATAACTGATGACCATTTATGAATCATTGGTAGATGTTACTGCAGCAGTCATGTTTTCAAAATACAAATGTTCTACTTTGTACCAGATACTGATCTGCATGCAGTGATAAAGAAAGGCACCCTGCTGAAGGACATCCACAAACGTTATGTGATGTATCAGCTCCTCAAAGCCATCAAATACCTGCATTCAGGAAATGTTATCCACAGGGACCAGAAGGTATGCCAATTGGATAGTACAAAATATTAGCCCACTTGGAAACTTAAAAAACATATCACAGTAAACAAATTAAGTATTTATTTTTGATTTAAAGAAATCCAACTTAAATGCCATAATTGTACTGTTAATGATGTCCTTTTATATTTTTTTGTCATTTATCTTGGGTTGGTTGCTCCTTACTTTCTTAATTAATTAAGTCATTGTTTTGTTTTAGATGTTTGAAAATAGTGAAAAGTAGTGTAAGTCACAACTTCCTAAAACTCAAGTTGAGCTCTTGAAATTGCTTGTCTTTGGTTGACCAACAGTCCAAAACCTAAAGCTTTTCAGTCTGAAATCTGATCCTGCTCTAAACCTGGAAAATTGTTAATTGTATCAGTTCACATGTAAATCTAAGCAACTTTGTACAAAATATTATTTCATGCAATTGCATTGACTAACACTTGGCTACACAAAACGGCCTCTGATCCTAGAAACTAGAATTTTATCCCCCCTCTTCTCCCATTCCCTCCTCGTTTCACTATTTGTGAGATTTCTGTTTTTATACCTTGGTCGAGGTGCTTGATTTCTGTAGATAAGTGAAAACCAAACCATTATTTTCCCTATGAAGAGTGTTTATCCTGTCTGTGTTTCCCACAGCCATCGAATGTACTGCTGGACACTGACTGTGTAGTCAAGCTGTGTGATTTTGGCTTGGCCAGATCCCTCAATCAGGTCCAAGAAGACAGTGGGAATCCTGCACTGACGGAGTATGTGGCGACGCGGTGGTACCGAGCTCCTGAGATCCTGCTGGGATCCACGAGGTATCAATTGGGATGTGCATCTAGCATTCAGTATCTGTACTATGTCTTCTCTTGGCGCTTTTTCTTCACAGCAGTTGATTTAACAATGATGAAGAAGGTGCCATTAAAACACTTTCATTAATGGGACAGAATACTTCTGTGGAAAGTAAGTTGTGAGTGTTCCAAACTGTAAGAGGAGTACATCTTGTCCAAAGGTACACTAAAGGTGTGGACATGTGGAGCCTCGGCTGTATCTTGGCAGAGATGCTGCTGGGAAAAGCCCTGTTCCCCGGGACATCCACCATTAATCAAATAGAGAAGATCATGATGGCCATACCACACCCCAGCCCAGAAGGTGATTAAAGAACTCCAGATTAAATGTATCTAACGCCCTCACACTTTACTTGTAGTAATGGCCTGCATTAATCTCTTTAATAAATTAAATGTGATATAATTTTCAGATATTCTTGCAATCAAGTCTGAATATGGATCCTCTGTCATTCAGAGAATGTTAATGAAGTAAGTTGTTATGTTGTAAAACTCCTACAGTACATGGCACATGTTAACAATGAAAGAGGTTATTTCTGTATGTGTAGCCTACTTGTAAATATAAATAACTAACAATGCATCTGTTAAATTTCACGTGGTTAGCTCACATGGATAACTTTCGTTGTAAATACAGAGTTTACACAGTTGTTGGTGATGTTTGGTCTCTTTCTGACCTTGTCAGTCCTGAAATTGAGCTAGTTTTGTAAGTGATAATAACAAATATCCTCCTCTGGGAAGACTGTTATCAGAGCCAGCAAGTGGAGGTAAGCCTGATTAAGAGTACAGTACAAGATCAGAGAGCAGGAGCAGTAATTATTGTGGAGATGCAGTGACAAAGGAAAAATAATGAACTGTAATGACAGCTTTAAAAGACCAAGTTTTCTTTAAACTCTATAATGTAATTCTGTTATAGCAGAGGAAAGCTAAATCTCTGAAGTACCCTTTTAAACATCTCCCTTCCTTCCTTTACCAGACCACAGGTGTCTTTGGAGGGTCTTCTCCAGGCTTCCGCGCCTCCTGATGCGCTGGACCTGTTGAGAGGTTTGCTAGTTTTCAACCCAGACAAGCGGCTGACTGCTGAGCAAGCCCTCCAACACCCATATGTAGCCAGGTATTTTTTTTAATCAATAATTCAAATTAATGACTTGATTAGTGACTTGTTTCCCTAACAGTAACATAATTGTAGTGATGTCTTTTATCCTGTTCTCTTTAGTGTGCTCAGGTGAACAGTAAAACAAATGTCCTCTGTATGTTTTGCTGCATAGATTGAGTTTATAGTCATCAATATTTTACAAATTATAGCACTTCATAATTGCTATGATTTAGCCAGAATTGTGTTTTATGTCTCTGGAGGTTTCATGATCCAGCCAAGGAGCCAGCTCTTAACTATGATGTCGTGCTAACGGTGGATGATGACGTACAATTGTCTGTGGTTCAGTACCGCAATCAACTTTATGAGGTAAAAAATAAAGAATCCTGAATCTTGGCAACATTGAATTTAATCGTTACCATATTACATAGCAGAGTATTCCAGAAATAATGTTTTTGACCTGAACACATGGGTTAAACCCAATTGTCCTCTTTACCTGCAGATGATACTGGAGAGGAGAACTAATCAGGGAGGGCTTAGGCTGATCCAGCCAAAAGATGGCGGCTGTGTTAGTAGTACTGAGAATCCCAAAGTGAAGGATAAAATAGAGAAGGGCGCAGTGGCAGCAGATGAGGATGAAGACCATGAGGGGAAAACGCAGCAGGAAGAAACAAACCACGAGCCTTCAAATGCAGGCGTCCCTAAACCTGGGCATGTGAATGTGTCACCTCCTCTTGCAGTAGAAACGATGAGTCCATTATCTAGCCCTTGCTTAGGAAAACTCACATACAACCCCATCACACATGCTCCAAGTGAGTCAGTTACATTTTACTCTGGGCTGGGTATCAAAATTCAATACTTTTTGGTACTGATTAAAACATGTTCTTAACACAGAGAATAAAAAGAAGCCTAAATGTTCTGTATATTATCACAATATCTAAGCCTATAGAACATTTAAAGTGGAAAAAATATAATGCGATCTTCAGGTTTGTTTATTGTGTTTTTATCTACTTTTTGGGGGGTCAATGAATTATTCAAAATAGGTTTGTGAGGAGTTGGAAAGAGTAATTCTGTAATTATAAAATAATTTGAGAGGCACTGATTATTTTTTTTAAAACATTGTGTTTATTGTCAATACTAGTATATTGTTATACTCCTTGATATTATAAACTTGGGTATTGTCTCAGCCCTTAAACTAAACAATAAAGCTACATGTATTTTACATGCATCTCTCAAGCACAGTATATATCCACACTCTCTCAGGTAGAAAACTAAAACTCTTTTCTCCATTTAGATGGTTTTGTTCAGAGTCCAGCTGGTTCTCCACATAACTACCCTTCTGCTGCGGCCAGCAGGAAACTCATGGCACAGCTGAGTAATGGAGATGTAGCAACATCACCAACAGAGGGCGCCAACACTAGTGTAGTAAGCAACAGACTTCAGTCCAATTTCTGTTCAGTTTCGTTTTCTCCTGCTATGATGTAATCTTGTTTTGTATATGTTTTCCTCCTTGTATTCTCACTCACTCATTATGTTACTGTGGCTCGATCTGTAAGTTGCTCTTTTTCTCGTTCCTATCTTCACCAGTCCATGGACCAGATTCTCCAGCGTGGTCGCTCAGCCCCTGTGGCCATTCATAACCGCTCCTTCTCCTTGACCCAAAACCAAACCCACAACAGCCTGCTGCTTCGCAGGGATGAGACATCCCTGTCCTCTGGTCTATGCATTACATCTGCACGCTTGGTTAGTACGCAACATCTCAGGACATGTAGAATATAACTCTATACCAGTATGCAATTTCAGGCTGATAACATGCTTGAGACATTTTAGATTGCATTTATATGTATTAAATGTATACATTTTACAGCTGTGTGGCTTTGCTGAGATGGAAAGGCTGTTGAGGCCAGTCTGATTTTGGTTTTCTTCCCATGCAGAACCAGCGCTCCAACTCTCAGGTTCGAGAGGCTCAGCCACCGACACGTTTCAGCAAGAAATTCTTTCAGAATAACAGTAATGTGTCAGCTGCAGGCGACCCCCGAGCCAAACTTGGCAGCTATTCCCAGGCCTATGGTACCATCAACAAGACGGATCTAGACAATCTGCTTCGAAGCCGTCCTTACAACCAGTAACGGCTGTAATGTCCACCAAGGGGGCCGAACGAACACACACAAGATTTGCCTTGCACAAGTATAATAGACACAAGGCAAGCTGACAAATGACAAATAATGTCAAATTTAACTCTAAAGATTGTTACACCTGTTGCAGATTAACTAACAGCAATTCTCAAAACGCTTGATTACCAACAACACCGAAACCCTAGACCTTCAGGGGCCCTCAAGGCCCATTTGAGGTGTGTCAGTTTGTGGTAGTTCACAACTTTCAGCACAATATCAGCTGAAATTAAACATTCACATGCTGAATATTCTTAAAAACGTTTGTGTTTTACCTAATTATCACTGGCAGGGCGTCAAGAGAGGCTCACAAATTCCCGGGGCCCACTGCAAGGTCAAACCAGACATGATTTTTCATGTTAATCTATGTAGCTAGAGAGCTATAGGCTAAATATTTTAGGCACATTAAGCCAGTTAGTTTTTGATGGACACAATCATCATAAAATATGCAAATAGTTGTTTGAATGGATTGTGCAACAATTCATTGTTTTTCATGTGAATGCAGCAGCAATCAGCCACGTGTTCCTAATGTGTACAGAAAGAAAAAACAAGTGTTTCCTAAACCCAGTTTATGATGTTTATCCGACATGAATGATTGTGGCAATAAACCACCAGCAAGTTTCATAATAAACAGAGGTGGAAGTACTCAGATCCTTGGTTTTTACTGGAAATATTGTATACTCTTTACCTTTTTGGGTCTCAAACTTGTATTTATATCATCCAAAATTGATGGTAATTAGAAGTCAAGAGGAACGTCTCTCTTTGGTGGGACTGCTACAACACATCAAAGACATGTCCAGGGCCTCACATACCACTGTTTTTTTTTATAAGAGATCACAATCCAAAAAGCCTGGAAACCACTGGTTTAGTCTTAAAACAATGATTGTCTTTATAAGCGTATCATGTGTTTTTATATATCTAAAAATAAAATCTGAAAAGTGTTGTAACTACAGATAAAGTAGAGTACAAAGTCAGAATTGTCTTGACGTGGTCAGATTCAAAGGTCTGCAGGAAACTGATATATGGCGTAGTGTAAAGTAATCAGTGTAGAAGAAGTACTCTTTAAGTAAAAGTAGTATTGTAACACTGTAGAAATACTTTGTCAAGTAAAGGTACTGCATTGAATTGACTTTAGTAAAAGTACAAATGTATAAGAATTAAAATAATATAAAATTACCACAAGTAAAAGTACTCATTTTGCAGAATGGCCCATTTCATAAAATAAAATTGGATTATACTTATTGATGCATTTGTGTGTAAGCATCACTTTAATGTTACAGTTGGTAAAGTTTGGGGTTATTTTAACAATATTTCTTCATCTATAATCTATTTATATTCTGCAAAGTATTTAGTAGGGGCATTGAATAAAGTAATAAAAGGGTATACTCAATTATCCAAATGTAACTACATTACATTTAAAAATGAAGTACATTGCTGTTATGTATTATGCAGGACCCTCCACAATCCAGATATTTCGATTGCAGTATTTTTGTACAGCATGTCATATGACCCTAACGAAAAATACTGCGTCATTATGGCGGGGGCAGAGTGTCATTTTGTGTAACACGCGGAGTTCCCACAAACCACGTGACGGCGTCGTGTCGTGTGGTGTCGTCATAGGCTCCGCTCGAGACCCAGTTGTTCAGTGGATCAGTCCACAGACCCAGTAGGAGGAGGCAGCATTAATGTCGGCTGTCACTTTGAAATATACACATTAAAGGTAAGTGGGTCCGTCTTTGGTGGGACTGCGTTAGTTGTGTGTTTTAACGCTGAAGGTAGAAACCGTTAGATTGCGTATGATGGTTGTGCGGCTAGCGAGCTGGTTAGCAACGCTCAGCATCTCGCCCGCACGCACGCGTGAGCAAAAACGGGTGGTTTTAACAGAGCGGCTCATTTCTACATCGGTTGACGCAGTAAACCATGACGATAATACATTCAAAATACATTCGGCTTGAATTTTAACTGACAGTTTAGCCCCTGTGTGTGTGTGTGTGTGTGTGTGTGTGTGTGTGTGTGTGTGTGTGTGTGTGTGTGTGTGTGTGTGTGTGTGTGTGTGTGTGTGTGCGCGCGCGTGTGTGCGTGTGTGTGTGTGTGCAGGGTTGGTGGACTGGGGACGTACCGTGTTTGTTTTAAAAAAAAATACTTATATGGGTTCAACATGGCGAACTGGATACATTCCACCTTGCGAATCACTCGTAGTTGATGGTTGTCTTTTCTACAATGGCGGTTTTGCTAGTTTCGAGCTGATATGTGTGAGTTTGCGTTTGACGTAACGCAAACTGATGCTCGCAGTGTCGCAGTGTTGATCTGCGCTGTTGGGGCCTAGACGTCAGCTGGAGGAGCGCCCGCTGCAGGTGCACCATGCAGCCCAAGCTCATGTTAATGTTGGATTCATGTTCCCGCACAGCCTTAACATGACGGGCCTATCATACCTTTTTATGCTTGATCCAGACTGGTGGTTTAGTGGTGTGTATCTTGCTTGTCGGTGTGTTTTGAAGTCATTATTCATTGCATATAATTAATATAGCATTATGTGGTGCTTTTCGGCTTTGAAGTGATTACGTTCGTGTTTTTGGTTCATAAGTCTTTAAGAATTTATCAAGCTAAAAATATCAAACATGCTGTGGTTCCAGCTTCTCAAATATGAGGATTTATTGCTTTTATTTGTTACATAACTTAATTGTTATGATCATAAACGAAATATCTATGGGACCAAATTAAGCCATTTAATAACTTGCTCTAGAAAATAGTGACAGACATTTCTCACTATATTGTGACATTTAGTAGACCAAACAATTATTGATTAGATTAATAATTGATTTGTATATTTATCAATAATGAAAGCAATTTTAGTTGCCATAGACATTTGTCCTTTTCTTTGATATAATTTTAATTGTAACCATTCACGCTTTATAGTGTAATTAAACAGGATCGTTCATTTTACAAAAACGTATTTGTAATAGGTCTTGGTCCTTTCACTTAGAGCTGGTAGGGGTATATTTAATTTTATGTCATGAAATTGTTACGTATTATCGATTAAGAATTATTTTATTTACTGATTAGTTAATAAGGCAACCATTTTTAATAAGATATTAATCATCAAAGTAATTTTATATTTAAATTAAATATTGAAAAAATGGACTATTAACTAGTTCTTCAGTGTCACGATTTGCTGCTTTTCTTTGATTTTATATATTTTTGACTGTTGTTGAAACATCACACCTTGTAATTACACCTTGTGCTGGGATGGACATTTCTTACAATTTTCTGACATTTACAGACCAAACAATATATATATATTAATCAAGAAGAATGTGCTAATCAATCTGTTATGAAGATGAACATTAGTTGCAAACCTAATATATTTACAGAATTTGGAGAATTTACAGTACATTTACAGAAAGTCAGTTCAGAAACTGGTCTGTGATGATATAACGAAACCTGTCTGTTTTGGACTAAAACCAACATGCTTGGAATAAATTATAAGCATTATACCTAAATATGATGTTCATTATCTGAACTATTCTTCCCTGACAGCTTGTTACCAGGACATGCATGATGCCATGGAGAGATAATTAGTTTGCTGTCCTTATGACACCATTGTACAGTGAAGTAAAGGGGCATTCAACATTTAGGGTGAGAGTGTTTTGCTTCTGAACTTCTGTTCAGTTTGGAAGAATTATATTTACAAGAATTAGTTGGTTTATAATATTGTCCAGACATGATAAATAAAGCTGTGGTTTCTTGCTAACACTGCTTCCTTCAATGGCCAACCGCTTACACTGTGTAAGGAGTCAATAATTGATTTCAACTCCAAACTAGTGATAAATTAGCTGTGCTTTGTTAGAGCTTATTGTTGCCACCTGAAAAAATAACAAATGTCTTCTTATAACAAGATACTTCCAATATGTAGCAACATGTATTTACATGCCAACTTATTTTTATAGATTTAGCAAGAAAATGTTATTGTTCTAATAATGTATAACATTTTCAAACTATAAACTTTTATGTTGTAATGGCCACAACGAAAATCTGTTCTGTTATATTATAATGAATAATTGAGAATGATTTCACTGTGGTTGCAGTATGTTTCAGTACCATGCCAATCTAGCTCAAGTGTAGCCATCTGTCACATGACGAGGTGTCTGCAGGTTTGACATAACAAGAGCTGCTGACACGGCGTCACAATGACAAAATCTTACCAGAGTACTGCATCGGCTGGCAGCGACTTGGTGGGAGATTTATCTACCAGGTGGTCCAAATGGAGTCTCCATAACAGTGCTTTGTGGAATGAGGTTACAATACAGCTGGTTCTGTGGTTGTTGTAATGTTAGAAACAACCACATGAAACCTTTTCACCACAGAATTAGTCACTCATCATGTGACCGTGAAACAACATTTAATTTCTCATGTCACTTAGGGAAGGTCTAGATGTTGGTTTAAAGTGTTTCATATTAAAAGTTGTAAACTTAATCTTCAAAATAAGTGGTAATTTCATTTGATCGAAGCTATCATCCGTCAAAGATCACAACTTCTAGTTTTTAAGCTGTTGAGGCATCACACATTGTCACACACAAACCTCTATAGGCCCCACTGCTTTTTGTGTCTGTTTTGTCACTGTGTTTCCTGGTGTTGCTTTGGCATGCACATAGGACGTTGGATGTGGGTTTGTCGAGGTATTGTGTTCGCCCAATTGTGTTAACATTGCTCTCTGGTTAGCCCACTGAATCCCCCCCTCCACCCCCTCTCTCCCTAACCTAATTCCCCTAGCGATAGCTATCCGCAGAAGCCAGGGATAGTGTACTGTTCTTATCCATCTACCGTTGGGGCGTCTCTCCTAAGAGGATTTGAAATCACCCACGTAATGCTTATAAAGCTGTACACAAACAGTGCCTCAAACTGATTCACCCCTCTCAAAATGTATTGACTATATTCACTTTCACAGACATGGAAGTGAAACTATTGTGGTTGCTGAATGTATTGTGTGTGCTTGAGTTGACTGGCTGGCAGGAAGGGCACTGACTTTTAATGACCTTTACTGAAGAGCCTTGACTTGTGGTATTCTGAAAAACATATAGAGGGACTAGTTATTTATTTACTTTATCTTTTTTTATTTTATTTTTTTACACTTAACTAATAAATCAAATCAGCTTCAAGTACAATGACTTAGCTTATTCAGCTTTTTCACATTTCTGATATTCTCTCGAGTTTACAAAGTAATCCATCCATACACAGATAGAAGGCTGCAAATAGGCAAAACAAAATCACTTATGTTGACTTTCCTAGGAATATGAATAGTGACTGGGGAATAATTCAATTCAATATTATCATTTTAGAAATGTCTGTCTTATTGAAGGTTATGACTCACAACAGGTTGTACAGATTAATGAAGTTGATAATAAATGGATATTTTTGTGCTTTGCACGTTTGAGCTAAAGGATTGTTTTTGTTGACATTTTATAGATGAAAAGACCTTAAGCAAAGTCTGTGCCAACCCTTTCTGCCAATGGCTGTTATTCCTGCAGGTGTGGCAGAGGGTCATCAGCAGAGTGGGAACACCTGGGTTAATCAGCAGAACTGGCAACACTTGGTCCTTGTGTGTCAGTGCCCGCTGCTAAAAGGCCCTCTGGTCTCAGCTCCTCTGTCCTGAGACACCAGTTTGGCTCTTTGTTAAAGATTATGGTTTTTTGCTACCCTACAACATTACATACACACTTTCACTCATGCACTTACCTTCACTAATGAAAGTACTGATTCCACATGCTACTGTTGGACTAAATTGTGTTTTAAGCTTAGTTAAATAAACCCTTTTTGTTAACTACTTGGTGTGTATCCCCCTTTTTTGTCTCGTGCAGCCCGGTTAGTGAGACTTCTAATATCAGTATGATTTTTTTTTTTACATGTGATTTGACCTTATATCCCAGTGCTCACATGGATTGCAAATCCTTTCGAATCCAGAGTTACAAACTTAAATGCTTTACATGGACATTGGACAGGGACGGATCACATGCTTTAAATGTGTGTCACATGATTAGTTAAGGACTCATGGGTTATTCATTACATCTCTGGTTTTGCTCAGACGACAGATGTCCTGCCAGAGGAGTAGGGTTTTGTCATTTTCAGGTCAAGAGTGTGATCCTTTATGATCACATACATTTTATGATAAATACATTTTTCTGGTAATTCAGCAAAATTGCTGTACTTTGTACTATATTCCCCCCTCCCCTTACACAACCAATGTTGTCCGAAAAGCCGAAAGGGATTTAGCTCCTCAGATAATGATTGTAATCTGTCATGATCTTAATGGAGACTGTCTCTATGAAGCAGAGCCAGCACTTGCCATGTTTGTCTGGAGTCTCTCATTGCACTGTCCCAGTGATGGACAGACAGAGATCATGAGGACACACACTAGTCTGGATGTGTTTACCAGGGCAAAATAGAGCAGTGTTGCATAACGCTTACTGTGTGGCCTAGAAAGAGGGGAGGAGAAAGATAGAGGGAGTATGAGAAACGGTAAGCTTGATTTTTTAGCTTTCTAATCTGACACTGAATGGATATTTTTGTACTCGTGTGTGCATATATATATATATATATATATATATATATATATATATATATATATATATATATATATATATATATATATATATATATATATATATATATATATATATATATATTAGGTGGTAGTGGTGTGTGTGTGTGTGAAAGAAATAGCATAAGCTAAGGACAGAGTGTAACTGTACTGTGCAGTGGCTGTGGTTTAAACGGCAGAAGTATATCACCGCTGTGAGGGCTGCCTGCTGCAGACTCAAGCTTTTTAAAGTCAGCAATTAGGGGAATGGCTTTTGGCTCCCATCCTGCCAGTAGAGAGTTTAGTATTTCATATGAAACCTGCGCAGCACATTTAACAGCCCAAATCAACCTTGTAAATCTGACCTTACTTGCGAAAAGATTTCTGTTTTCTAGTGTTCAGCCCTGTGGCATGCACATCGTGAACTAACTTTATACTGTAGATTGAAATGTAAATAGATCAGAAACCTGTTGACCCGAGTTGTGCTGGGGCCTGGTGTGGGGGGGGGGGGGGTGAAGGTGTGTGTGTGTGTGGGGGGGGGATAACACTGCAATAATGGCCAATATGTCAGGCCTCTTCCTCAAGCAAAGCAGATTAATAATACATTTGTTTCCCAAGACACCACCTGTGTCCGCACTGGTGTAGACAGCGTTTGCCATCTCCTCAATTTCTCTTGCATCATTCATTGCTTTACTTTCTATGCTGGCTAAATCAATATAGTTGGTGTGTCTGATTGACAGTTTTATGTGGGTATAAATGAAGCCAAATGAAGGATCCAGTACACCTGCGGTTTAACCTTTTTTATTTGGAAAGATTTACAAAGAAAAAATCTTTTTAAAATTACTTCCTCCACGAGATTCTGTATGAGTTTAATAAATAAACAGTTTGGGGCTCAATACATTTTTTGCCATCACAATAAACTAACTTGTGGCTCATCTCTTTTTCTATTTTTGGCCTTTTCCTCCTAATCCCTCACAGCCTAGTTTTCTCTCAAAATATTCGTTGGAAGTTTCCGCGTCATTGTCAGTTCATTCGGGTTTGTCCACAATAGGACCATGAGAGGACCAATCGCATTTGATTTCTGTCTGTAGAGTGAATTAAATGCATATATTAGCAGAAACAAATCAATTAACAAAAGGAAGGTAAAACAGCTGGATTTTTGTTTTTGAAACAATGGCAAAGTGCAATATCTCTCCACTGCATCTCGGTCCTCTGTTGCTGCAACATTGTTTGATTGTCACCTTTTTAATCAGAGATATACAGTGCTTGTGACTTTGCCAGTTCGACCTAGATACAGAACCAACATTACTTTTTTTTCTTTTCTTTTTTTTTTTTTTTTTACCTCTGAGCCTTTTAAACTGTAACAGATTTTTTTTTACATTGTATGATTATTCATACTGCGAACAAGAGATTCTCATTCAAATCTTTTTGCCTGTTCAATGTATGTTTGTGCTGGAGCAGATACAAATGTTTTTAGAAGTTAACTAATCCTCCTTTTAAATCTCTTTATCCCATAGATTGTTATAGTAGCAGAGTGAGCCATCACCCACATCATGTCTCAGGACAAGAGTGGATACCCTATTATGGGTGAGAACAACCCACTTCACAACAACGTCTATGGACCCCCTCAGCCAGGTTTTGGCATGCCCCCACCCAACTACAGCCAAGCCCCAGGTGGACCGTACCCTCAAGCGACAGGCTACGGACAGCCAGGCTTCCCCCAGGCAGGCCCAGGTTTTGCCCCGGGTCCCTACCCTCAGATGCCCTACCCACAGGGGCCCTACCCACAGGGGCCCTACCCACAGGGACCCTACCCACAGGGGCCTTATCAGCAAGGACACCCACAGCCAGGCTTTCCCGATGACCAAACGGGTGAGTAATTTAACCAAAGATGTGAAGCATTCATGAAGAGAATCTTCTCTTTCTAGGCCACCTTATCTTATGCTATTAGATACTTGAATGGGACTCAGAGGCAATAAACCATGACATAACCAAAGGGGCCTCTATGAAAGTAAGCACGTCATTTCACTCTGCGACCTCTCCATCCACATAAACCAATGTGCTCAGTTGTCTTTATTTATTACTTTCCAAAGCTTTTCCTCTTTTCCTCATTTAGCTGTCTCAGTATGGGTGAAAGCTAACAGCTTTAGCAGGTTTTTTTTTTCCTGCAAATGGATTTACACATTAAAAAGTTTGTGAACGCTAGAACAACTGTAAACCCACCCGGTCAACAAGAAAACCTCTTGCTCCAGTTTAGCTCAGACTTAACACAAACGACTGGGCAATCAATGAGATCAATACCACAATCGGAGTGTGCCGCAAAACCTAACAGACACATGTCCATTTGTTCGGCCTGGCTTTTTTGCCGGTTGTTTCGTGCCAGTGAGCCCAGTGTAGTGAACTCTGCGCCAAAGTTAAACTACATTGAACGCTTTGCTCCCCACAGCGAAAAGCCACCGTGGTGCTGCGCAAGCCTATGGAAACAATGTGAAAGGCCGATAACAAACCAAAAACAAACTGTTGTCCTGTTTCTGTCGTTTACCAGCTCCTACCGGCAGTCCTGGTTACCACGGCGATGGGCCTCCCTCTTACTATGACAATGAGGAGTTCACCAACTCCGGCTTTGAAGACAAGACCATCCGACAAGCCTTTATCAGAAAGGTAGGTGCTTCACCATGTCAAACTGATTTAAATGGGTCTGAAAAGGATGAAAATGTTGCATTAATACAACTTGTATTAATATAGAAAAGACACCAAAACATAATTTTGCATCAATCCTCCATCCCACCAGGTCTTCCTGGTTCTCACAGTGCAGCTGATGGTCACTTTCTCATTTGTCGCCATCTTCACCTTTGTCGACGAGGCCAAGTACTTTGTCCGGCGCAATCCGTGGACATACTACGTGTCCTATGCAGTCTTCTTCGTATCTCTGATCGTCCTCAGCTGTTGTGGAGACTTCCGCCGCAAGCACCCCTGGAACTTGGTCGCACTGGTAAGAATGCCTCTTAACAAGTCACAAAAAAGTATGTATTAGCTATTGTAAAAGTCTGTTTTAAATACATGATGTCTAATTAGAGCCTATATGTGTTTTAGTATTGCTGGATGAACGATCAGACATAAAAAGCCACCGACTCTCAGACAGAGCTTTTTATGTTTCCGTAAGCCAAAGGAAAAGGATGAGGAGTTCAAGATAAGGGAGATACTCCGGAAGTAACAGTGGAGACAGAAACATCAATAAAGTGCAACTGATATGAAATTTAAAGAAAAAGGGGGAAAGAGGAAAAGTGATGGAAACTGATTCAGATTCTGAGAAGGCAGAACAACTGATCAGTTATGTTTAGACACAGCAGACAACATTTTCATATAAAGAAGTTTCAGTTCTGATAAGTTGAGAAATACAAAATGATTTGTATCTGGAAATTTAAACAGTTGATGTATGTGTGTGATGTGGCTTTAAGTCAATTAAGTGCATCTGTCAGTTTGTGTTATATTCCAAACATCTACACTAAAGACCATATTGATTTGTGTTGTTTTTTTTGAGACAGACATATTGTGATTCCCACCTGAATCGTATTTGAATCTACAACATGTAAAATGAGTCATAAGTGATGCTGATTTTAGTATTGTCTGTGTCTTGCAGTCCATCCTGACCCTGAGTCTCTCCTACATGGTGGGCATGATTGCCAGCTTCTATGACACAGAGACTGTCATCATGGCCGTGGGCATCACTGCAGTGGTCTGCTTCACTGTTGTGCTCTTCTCACTACAGGTCAGCATGCAAACAGCTGTTTGAATATATAGATATATGTATAGATGTAGATATAGATATACAATTATATATTACATGTTGAATCCTCTGGAGTCTGTCTACTTATTTTAATATACTAAGCATGTGTTATATACAGTAGCGACAATATTTATGTATCATGTTGGGTAAATCTGAGAAAAAGAGTTGAAAGTGCCAATGTTTATGTTTCTGAACCATTTTAATGACTAAATTATTTGACGAAATTATTCGTTTTATTTAATGATTTACAGTGAAAGACTTTCAATGGAAACTGTTAAAATATATTGACATGTATGTAAATAGACTGTATTATAGTGTTTTCTGTTGTGGTTTCTGCTGCGTGTGTGTGTTTCTGTACAACTAATAACGATAAAATATTGTGAGTAGCTATGATGAAAGATTTGTAAATGTTTATTGACGCCTGTGTCATTTTTCCTGTTAACTTCATACTTAAATTGACTAAATGAGAAGTCAGACTGATAGTTGAGTTTGTGCTGTAAAAAAAGGGTTACAATGCACGAGGGGTAAAGAGAGTTTGATAGATGAAGAAAGAAATTATCCAAAATCAACCTCCAAAAAAAACGTTTAAAACATGAAATGTTCAAATGACTAGCTTATGAATTGTTTTGAATGCATTTGGTGTAAATTTATTTCAGTCCTGAAAGTTGTGAGTTTCATGTCTTGTCTTGGCTCATATTTTCCAACCTCTTGTCTCCACAGAGCAAATATGACTTCACTTCCTGTCGGGGTGTGCTGTTTGTTTGCCTCATCGTGCTGTTGCTCTTCTCCATTCTCTGCATCTTCATCCGCCATAGGATCCTGCACATCGTTTATGCCTCACTGGGCGCCCTGCTCTTCACCTGCGTAGGTTTCATACTCGCATTGTGTTCTTAAAAGATGACGGTGGTTCTCACAGCAAGCTGTTGCTAGTATTTTGTTATTGACGCTTATTAAAGAATTGCTATTTAGCACCACAGTAAGTTGCAAGAGCTGTTCAATTAATTAAAGGTAAATTCTTCATTTGTGTAATTTGATACTTGTGAGGTAATGGCATCTGGATTCAATTCTCATTGGTATACAGGCGATTTCCCACCTTCCAGTGAACTTTTATTCAAAGAGGGATAATTATATCTGCAGAATGTTTAAGAGTAAAGCACAAACTGAGTCTGAACCATATGCATGCTTAGCAAGAGGAATGTGGAAATCTAACTTTATTATTGGGACCACATCGTGTTGCCAAAGCGATCCAGTGTGACACACATGCTGTCTCAAAGCATACATGGACATGTAGACAGAATGCTGATGTGGTTCAGCCAGGTTCAACTTTTTGACAGACAACTCTGCTTTTTTGTGTGGGAGCCGTCTGCATGAGCACCCCCATTGCATTGATTAGTAGTCCCATTTAAATTAAATTATTTTATGCACGTGGCCTAAGTGTCGTAATACATAGCAAACTTGAGGAGAATGGGATATGTATGACAATTTAACCTTAAACAAGAATGGAAATGTATATCATATCCACAGTATGTTAAAGTATATGTGACATACTGTATTTATGTTGACTGTATATTATGGTCTTTTAGTTAATGACAGTATTTAGACATATTTGATACATCTGAAACAGTAGCTGTTAAATTGTGTCATTCATTTTAGATTCCAAGTGTAGAAATGTCTTAAAATTACTAATTCCATCCTTGTCCATCTACAGTTTTTGGCTGTGGACACTCAGCTTCTCCTGGGCAACAAGAAGCTGGCTCTGAGTCCAGAGGAGTACATTTTTGCTGCCCTCAACCTCTACACGGACATCATCAACATTTTCCTCTACATCCTGGCTATTGTGGGACGCTCCCGTGAATGAGACTGCACCTTGAAGAGAATAGGAGGGAGATGGAGAATACCTCCCTTTATTGTGAAATGTTGCTAACATGCTCCCTAACTCCTTTACCTTTGTCTTCACTTATTCCAATGATACTCTTCATTTCCCCTCCTATCACACATACACTTTTTTTAAACAGGTAGTTGTGCTGTGGAGCAGGTGCAGCCTGTCATATAATCTAACTGAGAGGCACACGATTGATTTAAAACAAATCTTGCCGTTAATGACAACATTTTCTGTTTTCCCCTCAGCTTGACCACTTTTGCTTGCTGTAACTGTGCTTCTACTAACACAGATTGGCTACATCAATTTAGCTTGGTTCATACATTGTAAAACATGTTATCCTGTGAATGCGTGGCACTAGCTTTGCCTTGCTGCAGAGATTAAACACAAAAATTGTGGGAAGGTGTCCACAGCGCCGAATATTGATGCACACCAGTTTTGCCTGAGAAGAACTTAGTGCTAGAAAAACATGTTTTCCCAAACGTATCTCTCCTTTTGAGTGCGCTGGTGTAAAGTAACTCTGCATGGCAACATTGGAAACAGAACTAAAGATGCGTTATGGTTCTTTAGAGCTACCGGAGGAATACCTCTGTCTAGCCTGTCACAGCTGTAAATAGTTAAGTGTATAACTGTATATGGTACCTCAAACCCCTCCCACCAAGGGTGTGTTGCTTTTTGGGAAAAAGTGCACTGATATTAGGACACTTACCCAGTTCAGTAACTACAACATTTTCATGGCAAAATAATGAAGATCAGTGTTGGATGTGACTAACATGAACATACAATATTATTTATTAACTATATATTCTTACGTAATGTCTTTTTTTGTTTTTAAATTATTTCTTTGATTCCGAACTGAGATGTCCCCTTACCGCTCACTAACATGACGTGAAAATTTAGGGCCGTATTGGTTTAGTCTCATTAGAACTAATGTGAACTAAAGTTGAATTGGAATTTTTGCCCATTTCCTTACCAAGCTGATCCATGTTACAGAGCTTCTGAGTCTTAACACTGTTAGAGATGGACGACTGACTTATAAGTTATTTATTTATTTATTGAACTGGAGTTAGATAACAGGGTTGCGTTGAGGTTGCTTTTAAGATGGTATTAAGGAAGACACCTGCTTATGCTGTTGCTTGGAAAGATTTTCAAAGACTTAGCTATCGTGATTTTGAAAACTGGTTATACTTAAAAGCTAAAGGAATCAACATGCACTGAAAGTCCAAATGCTCACTGAACATAAACACACACAACTTGAGGGATATATTTATCATTGGAATGTTTAATTTAGTAACTTTTATTTTGATTTTACACCTCTTGCATGGCCCTCACTGATTTGCATGTGCTGATAATGCACACTTTACAGGTATTCCTGTTTTGGAGAGATGGTGTTGTTTGGCAGCCCTTTTTTAACTCTTGTGTTTGTATCTAACTGATGTGTAAGTGTACATAGAACTCCTTAGTGGTTTGATGTGTAAAGGTAAAGTAATTTTGGGGCTTTGTATGTCTGTTTGCATTGTATATTTGCATTAAATCAAAGTGGAACTACATTCCTCTTCTTTGCCGTTTCCTTTTTATTAAAACTGATATAATGTAAAAGTTTTTAATTTTGTTTTTTCACTTACCATGAGCCACTGTAAGAAGAGCTTTTTCTAATAAAAGTAAACCGTCTGTGTTCTTGATATTAAATACAGGCCAATAAATCAGCATGGCCAATATTATGAGTCAATTTAGTTGATCATAGAAGAAGCTGCAGTACAAATCCCAAAGGTATACTTTAAATTTATATTTTGCCAATGGATTGCATAGATCGTCAACCACAAAGCAGACACTTTATTTTCCGGTTATAGATCCACTAAGTCCATGTGAGTTTGAGTTATGTCTTAAAAAATAAATAGGCATTTTAGCATTATGTTTTCACACTTTAATATTTTTTAATGAACATTGAATCATGGTAACAATTAACTTCCCCTAGAGGATGAATAAGGTATACATCTATCTATCTTAAGGCTTTTGTATATAGGATACATTATTACATATTTGGAGAACATTTTGATTTAAAAGATTAATGCCATCAAAATATTAAACATCAAATGAAGTAAGCTTAAATTCCATTGTGCTAAAATATTGCAGGAGTTATATATTAAATGTCCAACTTTAAATATAAATGCATTATATCTTATAACATTTAACATGTGGTAGCCTATGGGACGTTATTAATTGTTTATAAAACTTTAGTAAACAGGCAGTAAAAGCGTGAACGTGCACCAATCAGATGGCTGGTTGTGATGTGTGTATGCTAATTAACCACAACTTCTTTTAGGTTTAACAAAACAAACTGCAGATACAACAATAATCTTGATAAGTTAACAGTAAGGTTCAGAGATTAATCAAAACGCAGTAAACTACATGCAACAAGTACAAATTGAACACAACCAGTATAATTTAAAACCGTGATTAAGACAGATGTCCGTTTTGATGATAGCCGTTCTTACGTCCATCAACCTCATCTTCAGTGAGGTATATCCTTACCTGTTACTTCTATAAAGGAGTATCAGATCGTGATGAGTGGTGAACCATGAGATATGATTAATATCGCCATCTCTAGGGAACTGCAACACCCTACGAGACCCATTCTGAATTACCATGTGAACAAAAACGTACGTTAGCTACCATAAAAAAAGAAACTAACCATAAATCACGATTTAGAGGGACAAATCAAGGAGTTTAATGCAGCCGGTGACGTATTGCAGCAAGTGCTGGCGACTTGTAAGACACAAATTGTTTAACACTTATTTATTGGTCTGCAATTGTGGGGCGCGCGCGCATCCTTTGGCGCCAAACGCCGTCTTCCATGCGCATGCGCGCGTCCCTTCAGGGACTCACGAGTAAATAGAATACTTCCCTCATCAGAATAGCTAAAGAAGAGACTCTACTGACTGAGTTAATATGAGCGAATTGGCAGGTTAGATTGCTTAATCTTAAATTAAACTCGGAGTTACTATAGTGGCTAATGTTCACTTATAAAAACTAATCAACTTAAACTTGTTAATGAAATAATTGGACGTCCAACTGTTGTTGGCTATATAAGTAAACTATTAAGCTAAAGCTAACTTTTAATAAAACGTGGTCTTAAACAGTATTAATGCAGACTAGTAACACATGGGCTTATTGTTTAGTAGCTTAATTTATAGCTGGCTAATAGTTCAAATATTACAGTTAATTAAGTGCTATTTAATTTGTAATAGTCATTATTGTTAGCTAATGGAGAAAGGTTAGCACGATTTTAGGTCAATGCTAGCTAACGTTATATCAGTCTGAGACCAAACTGAACACATTAATGTTGGAGTGAGACCTCGGACATTAACATGTATTTGTATTAAACAGGAATTAACATTGAGGACTTGATTAATGTTACACCACTGAGACAAGGTAAAGTTTTAGAAAGTACGAATTAAACTAATCTTGAAAATCCCAAAATCAATCTTATGAGGTATATTTTATGCCTTGCTGTCAGGTGGAGAAATGCTGGAGCCCAAAGTTGAACAGTTGACGGGCAAATTAAGAAGGCTGCAACAAGGTAGTGTTTGACTGACTTGGACTTCTCACGTTTTTGAATCATGTGCACATTGTATGACCTCCTTACTAGAACAGTTTTAGGTCTGTTCAAACCAAATAGCAACATATTTCGGAAAAGATTAGTTTTCTTTTTTTCCATCTTAGTTTATAAATTACAAACCTCCACTTCCTTGTAAAGTTTAAACTGTCCTCCATCTAACATTTTGATTTAATTGATAGAAAACATGTTTGACCTAGTGTAAAGCATTTCGGTGAAGCCAAAGGTACAAAGTGAAGCCAGCGGTCTCACTGCCACGTTTTTCCGCCTTTGCACTAAAATGGGCTTACGTCGGCGCGTTGGCACGGTCCTATAAAATCGACGTTTCAGTTTTTTGGCTGTCGTATTAATTGATTAGTAATTTTATCAGCTTGAGTCTTGTAGTTCGTTTTACGTATTCGCTGATTTGGGCAAGCCTGCACGAATTTCAACTTAGAACTCTGACGAAAGCCGGATGTGGAGCGATCATCTTGACATGTTGGTTCGTCTTTGAGGAACTATACTTCCGCTTCCGATGACAACTCTGTTTGTTTTCGTGAAATAAACGATGAAAAAAACAGTAAACATAGCATTAGACCGCATGTAGCGTGTCCTATAGGGGTAAACTGATCTAACAATGTCAAAACCTTTCAACACGAAGGTTTGAGATCGTAGGAACGCTTCGTGAACGTGCACCAATCAGAAGGCGCGTTGTGCTGTCTGCATGCTAATTAACACACGACTTAGTTTAGGTTTAACAGAAACTGTATAAAGAGAAATAATCTTGATGAGTTACGGATTACAGTCAGCGTTTAAGCAAAACACGGTAAACTACATGCGACAAATACAAGTTGAACATAACCGTTAAAACCTAAAACCGTGAGTAAGACAGATGTGCGCTCTGGTCATAAGGGTTCACACGCCGGTTGTCATCATCTTCAGTGAGGTACATCCTTACCTGTTACTCCTAACAAGGAGTATCAGATCATGATGAGTGGAGAACCATGAGATATGATTAATATCTCCATCTCTAGGGAACTGCAACACCCTACGAGACCCATTCTGATTTACTATGTGAAAAGAAAGATGAATTACCTTTAACTTAAAAAGCTAAACATTAATCATGGTTTATAATTTGAAATGCTTGGATGATTGAATCATGTTTGAATCAATGATGTACAAAGCTTAGTGTTAGTTGTAAGTAGTTTTTATAGTTTAAAAATAATTATAATACAGTCAAACTCAGTGTTTTGTTGCAGGTAAAAGAGCCCTGGAGGAGGAAATAAAGGAGATAAAATCAGAAAGTGACATTCTGCAGAAAGAGCTGACAACTTGTAAGATACAAAATCATCCCTGATAATGGTTTTTATTAACATTCTTATTGTACCTGTTGCTGAGACGTATGTGTTATGTATCTAAACACACGTTACTATTTTATATCATAACTCGGCTCTGTTGTTTTGACAGTACAAGTTGAAGCTTACAAACTCGAAGGAACACATAAAGAAAAAGAAGGTACTCAAAGACTAGTGTGTAATTGATTATTTATGCCATGCAGGGTTTTTGTGAACTTTGTTTCTGGACATAAACCTCATTTGCTAAATACTAAATACACAAACAAAACATGAATATGTTGAGGAGCTGTGATGTTTTTCTCCAGAGTGGTGCAGGAAGCTGCAGTTCCAGTGTGAGGAGTCTGAGCAGGAGGCTGTCAGGTGAACGCCACACTAACACACACAAAACACTATTGAACAGAGCTGTCAGGAGCGCACACGTGACCGTGTTTATGTGAGTCCTCAATTGTGTGTTTTGGATATGTAACACTAGATGGCAGCAATTTATCCCAATCCTAAATATTTTTTCCTCTGAGAAATTGTCTGGTCTCAGATCTTCCCTGTATTTTAGATGTACACCATGAAATGTTGGATTTTTTCAGCCCTTCTGTTTGTACTGTATATGAAGCTTGCATAATTTACTATTTAATGTAAATACTTTTGAAATACTAAAAAAAGTCCTTTTTTTTTAATCTTACTATGTGTCTCTTGCCACTGAAATCTATTTCCCCACTGCAGGACTAATAAAGGAATATCATATCTTATATATTAATGTAATTTTAAAACTTGAATGTTAAAATTTTAAGCAGCCTTATTCGCCAAGGAATGCGTAACCCAAACAAGGAATTTGACTTAAGTGTGCATAAGTATACCTTTTTATGTATACCTTTTTTCATGATATAATTCTCATGCTGTGGCAAATCGACTCGAATCACTTCCACCAAAATGGATTTGATATTAAAAATAAGATATGTACACGCGTCTCATTCTACATTGTAGCGTCTGTTTTGTTTTTTATGTTGTTTGTCTTGTTTACTTGTAATTATGTATTTAATCTAATCCCCATGTGCAAGCATAATAACTTGCAAGCCCAATTTCATGTATGCATTAATAGTAGACGGCATTTAAATAGTGTGATTAATTGTACTATATATTTAGGTTGTCGTGGCTGTGACACATTTTTGTGTTATGTCACAGAATCATGTGATATTGATATCTAGGGTTACACACCAAGTTTGAATTACAATGGACTTGTTCTTAATACTTGAAACACAAAAAAAATGTTTAACAACATCTAAACCTTGTACCAGGTCTAATATTTAAGTTCAGGTGAGATAAATGTTACAATCTTTGTATACAGTATGTGTAAATTTGTGTGTGTGTGTGTGTGTGTGTGTGTGTGTGTGTGTGTGTGTGTGTGTATCTGGTATATAATGATGAATCCTGTGTGTTTGGCAGGTATTTGAAGCAGAACAAGAAAAGCGAGGAACTGCTGGAACAGTACAGATGTGAAATTCAGGAACTAAAGCTTAAACACCGGAAGCAGCGGTACCGATTAAATGTGCAATTATGTGTGGCAACATTTTTTTTAATCAAATGTCATTGTAAATGTCATATTTTCTGATAGTCAGCCTGTTTTTTTCAGGATGAAGTTTGAAAACCAACTTCTTCAACTGATAGCGCAGCATAAGAATCTGCATTCTGTCTTTGTAAGTTTGTTTATTTGATAGAAAAATAACTCATCTATATTTATTCCAACATCTCCAAAATACAATGATGTAAAATGGGACTCAATGTTGATCTTGTTAATGACTGATAACCTTCACATTGTGACTTAGACTCCAGAGATGCTTCCAGATGAAATAGAGAGTGCTGAGAATACAACAAAACAACTGTTATCAGCTGGTAAGTTCCCTCTCATGATGTCCGATCATGTTTCTGGGAGCAGTAAAACATTCATTCTTGGACATGTAGTGTTTCTTTTCTATTCCCAACCCCTTTGATTTGATCATTCTTCCAGAACAAATGAAGTTGGCTCAGCTGCACCGTCTCTACGAGAAGCTAGAAGAGATGAAGAAACAGAGGCAGCCTGCGACAACAGCTGCAGAGATTCAGGAGGGAAACTGAGTATTTTATGGAACCAGAGGGGGCGTCATGTTCTCCAAGTAAGATCAGTTGATCAGTTCTTGTCAGGAGAAAACCTTAAATCTCACAAATGTTGGCTTCTTGGTTCCCTCAGACCAAGAGAAGCAGGATCCTACAAACCCTGTTCTGTGAGACATGAGCTTGCTTTGATGTATGTGTGAAGCCTGCAATATTTTACATTTTGTGGGTAAATGGTGTTTAGTTCCAGCAGTAGTATCCTGTATGGATATGTTGCCATGTTCATCTTGCTTAAATATTGTGTATTTATATACTTGAAAGTTATTAATATGTTTATATGTTCATCTTACTTAAATATTGTGTATTTATATACTAAAAGGTTATTCATATTTTACAACATATACAATATTTTAACATTGTTCTGATATTGTTTTCAAATGGGTTTACTTTATGAATTTTAAGGAGCCTATAAATAAAAATACAACCATTCACTACAATACACTTGTGTCCTGTCTATATTTGCACACAGCCAGATTCAATTTCAGTTTTAAAGTGATTTAACAACAGACATTTTTGCAGTATTTCAAAAACATTTTAATACTATTCGGGGTTTAAAACATAACAACACATTGAGACCCTGTGCAAATGATTTCACCCTGCTTAATGCCAATTACTTTTTACAGCCAAGACCATATCCCTGCATAATAATTCAAAAACACAAGGCACTTTGATAGTACAAATTAGTTATTTTGATTATTAACAAGCCCCTTTTTAGATAAATATGTACATTATAATCCCCTATAGAAAAAAATGTAAGCATTGAAGTGTCTGTATGGCAATCGATCCTCCACCCTTTTATGTCAAACAAGAACACATTGAAGGGTTTGATGCCACTTCTGGGAACTGTACCATTAAACTAAAGCTCTGGTTTACTCATATTTACAGAGCAGCAAAGGAGTCAGCAGTTGTACGTGGGGCGCAGGTCTCAGAAGGTAAGTGACTCGTGTAAGGAGGCGTGGCCCTGCTCCAGTACAGAAAAATGTAGCTTTCTTTTTTCTCTTCCTTTCCCTTGTGGGTGAAGACTCATTTAAGTGAAAAGACAAAAGAAACCATTGTACATTTCCTGTCTTGTTACAGTGTTCAGAACAACTGCAAGTGCTTTACATTTTTATTTACATTACATAAGACAAGAGCTCGCATGCTTACATTTTTAACCCCATTACTCGAAACCATGAAAGCCTGTAGGCCCTTCTCTAAATGGTTATTTGACATCTTCAACCCTGAGAAGTGGGTCCACGCCTTGATAGAAAGGAATATGACCCTCTCGATTGAAACTCCACCACAACATTAGAATTAGACATTTCAGATTTTGTTTCACTGGTTTTTTTCATTCTCTAGAATCTCACATTCATCAATTCTTCATCTCATTTTATTCCTCTTAATTTTCTCATCTTTGCTTTCTGGTCTGGGTTAATAATTGTCCGAGCGACAGTAATGCCCTCGGTGGGGTCATTGGCACACAGTGAATCCACAAGGACACTCCACAGACACACAACAATGGCATTGAACACATGCAGCGTTATACCACAAGTTGTATAACTGGCATGGATCTATTTTTTATCCCTCAGGTGCAACATGTACCGTCATTTTTTTAAGCCTTTCCAACTCCCTCATTCATGTTCATACAAGTTCAGTTTTAGGTGAATTGCCCTACCTTTTTCTGTTTGGTGGAACATTAGCCCATGCAGCCAGTGTGCAAGTAGAGTCACAGTTCTTTCTCTCAGTAACCATATACGGTCAAAGTCGTACCAGGTCTTGGCACACAGGCACATTCCAGATCCAATGATTTTAGTTTGTTTTCAGCATTTTCATGTATTGTCTTTCAAGTTTTATAACTTTGCGTGAAAGTCCAGGAAAGGCTGCAATGTTGCGCCACAGAGGTACTGTGATAGTGGCGTTGGCACATATGGATGATGGGTCTCTTTGATCATCTTGCATAAATAGTTTCCATATATAAAAGGTGGCTCCTCCATCTTTCATTATCCCAAGTTATTCCCCATCTGTTAACAGAACAACAGGGGTAACGGTGAGTGCAACAGTGTACGAACTCCCCTCCAGTTTCAGTCTGTCCTTTCCCTCATTATTTTACTGTCAATAGTATGAGGGACATGTTCTTTTACTTATATTTAACCAGTAAACTAGTAAATATAAAAACAAATTTAAAATAGAATAATAATGGATAACAATCATATAGTTGAACTAGACTCGTGAAAATACAATGAACATTAGCTTGTTCACCAACATTTATTTTAACAGGTGAGATGCAAACACTATGTCAACATTAATCTGAATCGTTAGGGAATAAAAACATTGTTTAAATTATACAAACATAATTAATTCTAAAATGATGGAGAAAAATCTCATTAAAACATATGAGCAAATATTTGTACATCTACATTCTATTACTTGTGCAAAAAAACATGTTTGTAATGTTTTAGCATGAGTCTCAACATATCTGATCTTTTTTATGGCTCAGAAGATGCAAAGAAATTGTTCTTTCACATTTTAAATTGCAAACATATACTATTCACACAAGTATACTGTATCCCACTGCATCTGATTAACTCAAACAATACTTGGTTTAGATTTTAAACAGCTGGGTTTTGGTCATGAAATTTAATCTAAACCCATGTCTAAACTGCTTCAGTTGTTTACATCTAACACTGCTTTTGCTTTTATTCACATCTCTTTTCCTTCCACGCTGCAAACATCATCCTTGCAGTGATATACTACCTCAAAGCGGCTGTAGACCTTCTTCTCCTTCCTTAAACTCTCTATCCTCTTCAGTAATCCCTCCCGCTCCAGGACGTTGGTCTGTTGATGCAGGAATCGACTCTTTTTGATGGAGTTCTGTCTCTCCAGCCCCTTGTCCACGGCGCCACTATCTTTGTCTCCTCCGGTTACTTCTCGCTCCAGTCGGTTCTTCTGGCTGTTGGCTGAGATCTGCTCCAGGATGACTTTGGTGTCATCTCGTAGGTTACTACCATAGAGAGCGGAGCTGCCCGGGCTCTGGTATCGAGTTGGGCCTGACACACTGGTTGATGTCTTGTGATTGGCTGTAGTTTGATCCGTAGTGGTAGAAACTCTATCTTTAGCCGATGAAGTTGTTTTTTTGCTTGAATCCTCAGTGATTTCTCGGACGGTGCTCATGCCCCTATCATCTCCGGAAGATTTCTTTTCCTTATCCTTATCCTTTGGCCCCAGGAATCCCTTCAGCCTCTGAGTCTGCTTCTTTAAAAAGTCAAGTGTCTTACCGTCACCCTTGCTCTCACCAAGTGTGTTGATAGATGTACTAGATCCCAAACCTCTTTGCAGTCCTTCCCTGGCTTCGTCACGTGTCAGAGTTGAAGAACTATAAGAGCGACTCTTTTTTAGTTCACTCTTCTCTGCATCTGTAGCGTCTGTGGTCAGAATCTCCTCGCCAGCGGAGATGCGGCGAGGATTCAGTCCTTTGAGCTTCAATGGATCTTTCCTGAAGATCTTGGGTGAAGCGAGGGGCTTGAGAACCTTGAATATATCTTTCCTTTGACCCTCAGACGCACTTTCTTCTTTACGAGGTTGAGTGGCCTCTGAAGGTCTCAGGTGGCTCGCAGAAGGCTTGACGGGGATAATGGGTGGTTTTAAGGAACTAAATGAAGTTTTACGAGTGAGATCTGCCAGTTTTGCAGAGATGTCTGGCTTCTTCGGTTCAGGTTCTGCTGAACTAACAGAGACAGTTGGGCTCTTTAGAGTCATTGTAGCTTTTAGGGGACGTTTATCAAAAAGGTCTGGCTTTTTTTCAGCGGGCTCTGGGGCTTTTAGCGATGACTCCGTCTCCATTTTTGAGGCTTTTCTCTTGGCAGCCAGGTCTTTGAAATACTGCAGTCTATTGGCCGGGTCATTCATGTTCATAGATAATGATGTTGTGACTTCAGATTTCTCAGCAGTTGGTGTCTTCTTTACCTCGTCATGTATTTTCCAAGGTTCCTCTTTTGCTTTCATCTCCTCTTTCATTCGAATCTCCTTTTCCTCTTGCAGTCGCTCTCTCTCGGCTTTTGCTTTCTGCCTCTCCCTTTCTTCATCTATCTCTTGTGCCTTTTCTTTCTCCATCTCATTTATTTTCTCCTTTTCCCTTTCTTTCTCCTTATCTTTTTCTTCAGCCTTCTTTTTCCACTCAAAAGGCTCACGAGACAATGACCTTCTCTTCTCTAAGATCTGGGCCACAATGGAGGAAGTGCGGACTGCGTCTAACTCGTCGTCTTTCTCTGTTGCTGGTTGTAGGCCAAGGCTACTACTGTGGATCTCTGCTTTGGAAGATGAGAATATAAGCGAGGAACGCAGACGAGAGCTACGCTGAAGGAGAGGGTTAACACGTGTACGGAATGATTCATGTTTGGACAGGAAGAGATCTGGAGCCTCCTTTACCTCCACATCTACACCAACCTCCCTTGCTGCACCCCTCTCTGTGTCTCTCTCTTTTTCCTTCTCAGCCTCTCTGGCTGCAAATGACTTAAAGTCAGTCACTGATGGAAGCAGATCCTTAGTTGCTGTTGGGGCAAAGTCTTTACTGTTGCCCTCAGGTAAGATGGGCTTTCCATAACGCGGTCTCTGGAAATCTGGTCTGGGTTTGGGGGGAACATTTGGCGGCTCCTTTGTTCCAAAGCGGGAATGTTCAGTGGAAGTTGACTGCTGAGATGTTGGAAGATCTTCAAATGCATCAGGCCCCAAAGGTTGAGTCAGACCTTCCTCTCCACTGTCCTCATAAGTGCTGAGATAGGATTGGATTCTCCAACTCCTCATGCCTTGCTTAGCACCGTCATCGTCCTCATGCTCTTGATCAGATTGTTTGGCAAACTGTTTCTTCTCTGGTGGGTGGAGCTGCGTGGGTGAAGTCTGGCAGGCATAGGGCTGACCTATGGTCGGCCTTTTATTGCTGAAATATCCTCCATACTTCCCAGCTAATGGAGGTGCCTGGTGTCCCTCAGGTCCTCTCAAGTCCTCAGATGAAAAGTAGCCTCGGCCATAGTTTCCTGCTGGAGGCTCCGGTTCTGAGCGATAGCTTGAATCTGAATGCTGGTCAAAGGGGAGTTGTTGAGACAGACCTCGCAGTCTGTCGTAGTGTCCGTGGCCAGACCCCGGCCCAGGCCCTTCATTGTAGTAATGGCTAGTTTGGGTCTGCTCCCTGTAAGTGAAATATAGTAGTTCTTAATTATTTGATTAAATATGTATTGTGTTATGTGTAAATACATGTACTCAATTAAGTCAATTATAGTTCAGGTTTCAAACGGTTGTAGATATTAAAGGGTTAACTACCTTTGAAAATCTGTCTCATCCAGATTATTCATGACTCTGTGCCTCATGTATTGCCTTGAAGACGAGTAGTTCTCCTGGGTTCCTTCTGCATAGCTGTGCCTCTGGAAGGCGGAGGAACTCAATTCCATTTGTCTGGAAACTATGGATCTCCCCTGGTCCAGGTACGACTGCTGCGGACGAAACTGTTGCTGGGAATATTTTCCAATTGTAATTCCTGCCCCAGGGTCAACGGTTTGACGAAATGGATCGTTCCTTCGGAAAGGAAGTCCAAGGTTACGATCCGAGTCTCCATAGGGGAAGGCAGCGGCAAGCTCGGGCTGCCTGCGGAAACCTATGGGGTTACGTAAAGACTGGGTCCTCTTCAGACCGAACTGGTTGCCCAAGTAAGTGCTGGGCTCAGAGAGAGAAAGTGCTCCATTGGATGGGTCGATAACTAAAGGCTCGGACTGAGCAAAGAGAATGCGAAACTCTTCATCAAAGGTGGCAACTAGCTCCCCGAGGAAGAGGTGGGCGATGCAGCGGTGGATCTTCTCAAAAGACCACATGAAACTGGAAGAAAATGAGAAAGAACGTTGGAGGCAATTAAAGCACTCGCATTTTCAGAGTCATAGGCAAAGGGTGTCTTGAGAATTTAATAAAAATATTATAAATACAACACAATGATCACCTGTAGTTGCCACTCAGAACAGCTTTGCAGTCAGCCAGTAAGAAACGATCCTTCACCTGCCCCTTAAATGATTTCCCCATACGGGAATAGTAGGTTATTCCTGCCACAGTCCTGACTCGCAGCATCTGTAAAAAAACAATTTCAATCATGTTATGGACACATGCACAGCTTAGTGGAAATGAAATGTTAGAAATAAGTAAAAAACACAATAAAAGTCAAAGGATAGCCAACTGGCAGCCCAGTCTTTTGAGGAAGGCAAACTCACAGGATGCATATCCAAGTTGACTTTGCAGTTGACCACCATAGAAACAAAGCTGTGGGCTTCCTGCTCGTCCAGTAGAATGTAAACTGGAACGTGGTGTGCTGCCGCGTCCAGGAGATCCGAAAAAATGTCGACATCTGTGAACGTGTCCATCACCACAGCAATAACCTGCAGCAGAAGAGCAAACACAAGAAAACTAGTTTAGTCAATATTATATTGTCTTTATTAGTTCAGTAATAGAAAGATAAGCTGTCTGTCTTCTTTGTACATGTTAAATACTTTTATGACTGAATACAGGTGAGTCACTATTTTTGTCACAGTTAAAGAGACAGACATGTACTCCTTTAACAAAAAGACAAACATAGATGTGGTTTTTTAAAATGTTTTTTTTTTTCAAATCAAGACAATTGGCATCAGTCTACATTTTGCATGCAACTGTTATTTATTTTAGATTTTTTACAATATCAATACAAAATTAATCTCATTTGTAAGAAAACAGTGCAAAGAAAAAGCGACAAATAAAAACAACTTGTTGAAAGAAGAGGACTTGTTTCAAGGCAGGAGACACAGCCCACCAAACTAACTTGGTTTGACTCACGTTCACTTCATGTAAACTGTATTTTAAAGGCCAGCGAGTTAAAAATGTGTCTGAAAGGGATTGGTGTTTGAAGTTGGCAGTGGAAGATAAAATATGAGATTAAACTAAGAAGGAGATAGCATTACCTACACTGATCACTGCCAGCCCATTATCTCATTTTTTTTTCTTTTTAAGAAATAAAGTTTGATTTGTCCATACTGATAAGCCAGAGAAAGAGGACATTCAGTAATAAGAACTGGTGTGTGTCATTTATTACATTACAGGCGTTTCCCACCCATCCACTCTCAGATTAGCCATGAAAAGGTTTGGACTGTGCTTTGACACAAAAGCATACTTAGCATATTTGTTGTTGTGCACTGAATAAGGGTATGTTTATGACCGGGTCATGCTTTGATCTTAGATTCAGATGCTGCTTTTCTCAGTAATACCAGCTGAAAGCAAACAGGATATGCAAGTTATCTCTTATTTACTTTCCCTTCTACTTACTTGGCGTGCATTCTTGATGAGTCTCCTGGCCTGCTCCTTGATGCTTGGCATGTCTGGGTCGGAGGGGTTGACTAGAGTGGTGACCTCCGTGGGCCCCATGAAGCCTGTTTGCGGTATCGGCCAGCCCAGGTCCAGCCCCGGGGCATCCAGGTCAGACTGCATCGGCCAGTAAGTGTCGGAAGAGCCATCATCCGGCTGACCTCCCTCATGGTATGTCAGCTCTGGGACACTGGAGGCCTGGTTGGGCGTCTGGATTGTGGACTTGATGAATTCAATTTCAGCCTGTGACAAGAAACTGACGATCTCTGCACTCTGGAGGAACTCAAAGTAACCCTGGTGTGAGAGGAGACACACCCAAATCAATTAAACCCACACATCTTTTGAACATAATTATTCATTTGATACTCATTTAAAAAGTACCAGTACAAAACTACAGTTTTACCTGTATGTCATTTTCTATTAGAGCATCAATAGCTAAGCGGTACTCCTCCCGGTAATGAGGAGGCAGGTAGTTTGGGTCGAGGGGGTTATCGCCAACCGAGGAACTCTGAGATCGGTGTGCCATGGTTGGGAAAGGGATGGGGTCAAAGGTCAGGGCTCGGGTGAGAATAGGTAAGTAAGGAGGACTTTGTTCCTGTGCAGAAAAAGAAAAGGACATCATTA
Organism: Clinocottus analis; assembly: GCF_023055335.1. NCBI lineage: Eukaryota > Metazoa > Chordata > Actinopteri > Perciformes > Cottidae > Clinocottus > Clinocottus analis. The sequence continues at coordinate 8,592,483 of NW_027175865.1, forward strand.
GAGGTTTTTAAGAATCTCTGAGCAAACAGTTACACACAACAATATTCAGGGATTCAGTCACATTACTTTTGTAGTTGCAACTAGACAACAAACCATTTCGGCGTCTGTGATAAACAATACTCATAATTCTACCACATATTACGAAGGCTGGTGAGAGGAAGATTGCTTTGTGTCAGGATACACAAGAAGACAGATTACCTCTAACCTTTCACACAAAGAGTCTATTGTTGCAGAGTCAAAAGCTTGCGCAGTAGGTTTAAGTACACTTTTCACATTAGCACACATTTACCGGCACACAATACAATATGGTTATATTACAGCAGACGTTCAAAAGTGACAGATTTCTCCAACCTCTTTTTTTTCCCAGCTAAAAGGGAACGAAACCGAAATAATGCAGTTAAGAAGAGGAATGGTGCAGATTCATCTTTAAATCAATTAAAATATTGTAGCGATTGATGGTTTGTTTTTAATATTGCCATTAATATTATACAAATAAAAAATAGTTGGGGCACTACAATAAAAATGCTGTTGACAACTTATGTAATGTAATAAGTAACTGGATGAACTTGGACAAAAATAATAAAACTATTATTAATAAAGAGCGATACCAAGACATTGTTTGTAACTTCCTCAGACTTTAAAACAGTCAAGCAAGAGAAAGGGATGAATAACAAAGGCATTCAGAGGTGTATAGACAGGTTCTCTCGGCTCAGTTAGCCCTCGTGCTGGTGCGTCACGCTTCAAGTTGCTACTCGGACCTCGTCCTGAAAAAGCTGGTTCAGTTGTAACACACAAATTGACATATGAGACAGCATGACGATGCTGTTAGCTAGGCCGTGACTTGAACTGACTTAATTTGAGATAGTGAAAGGAACATTGTCAATAACAATTTGTGAATGTGCAATTGTTTAATTGAGAAAGAGAGACCCTAAGAGCCAAGTTAAGTATCCTTCACACGATTTGTTTGCAGATGAATCGATTCATTAGATATGTAAAGATGTTTAGTTTAGAATCAAATAAGATAAATTAAGTCATTATTTTAAGTAAATGATCCCTGACTGAGGTCTCAGCTGGATTCAAACCTACAACACAGTCCTGACAGCCGCATACTGGATGGGTCACCTACAAATAAGTTCATATTTTCAAAGTAAGCTGGTTAAACATTTGCACAGTAAATCTCAGGACTATGCATGTGTCCCTCCTGCACATTGTGGCATGTGGTCAATACAATAAGTGTTTCTGACTATGTGGATATATAACCACAGAGAAGCACAGTCTCGGGGACTGTGGTTTATTGAGTTGGAGCTGGGTGCATGGTCAATAAGGGTGTGTGCGACCTGGAGGATGAGAAGTGCTTTAGAAAGGTTGTACCTGCTTTAGAAGTGTGTTACGTGTTTTCTGTCAACTTCCTCACACACTTGAGAGATCGTGGCAAAAGCAAAAGTCCTAACCCGCAGCGAATGGAAGAAGCTGGTTTACTGAGAGGCCTATGAGTCACCGGGTAGCCCGGCCTTGCCTTGCCTTGCCTTGCCTGGGGATAACTTGCAACATTCTGGTCTCTGGTGATTCATCCGCTGGCAAAATGGCTGACATCCTGTTTCCATATTCATTTTGAGCCATAGAAATTGGGCCTTTGTGGTGAGCTGTTCCCATTTAAAAGTTCCGTAGCGGGCAGCGAGCTATGTTTGATGCACATACTGCTCTCATGGAATCATTTTACTCCTGCCAAGTTTCAAATACGGACGAATCCCTACTACTTTTACGTGTTTTGTTTTGTTCATTATTTTAAAGGCGTTTAGAAGCCTGGGGCTTGATGTGTAATCAGGGGAAATATGCTGAGGCAGCGGTAGAGGACGTACTTGAACGACCATAAACTTAGAGGTGAGTGCTTATCATAATGTTTAAACCTTAGGAAAACAGCCAACAAGTGATTTTCACATTATGAAATAGTTAGAAGTAATGTAATGCTTTTCAATTGCAAAAAATAGGAGAAATTATTGATTATTTGAATTATCGATTTATTTTATAATTTTTACTCAAAAATAGCAAAAGATGATGAAAATTGCCACTAAAACCAAAAGATAAACCCATAAAACACAATTGAGGAGTTGAACGAAGGTAATGTTCAGCCGTTTTACTTAAAAAATGTATTGATTGCATGCAAATTGTTGCTGAATAAAAACTCCACCTGAGAGGAAAACAGCAAACCGGTGCAACTCAACCCTGAGGTGAGTATGAGCTGAGTGGGTGACTACGAGGCACAGTAGCACTAAAGATAGTCCAAGACTTTCCTGTTCATCCTGGTGACCTCTGGGTCATGCAGATTGCCATACCAGCAACACAATAACAGCGAGAATAACACAATGTAAGAAGCATGGCAGACTTTCTTCGCCTCACCTGGCCAACTTGTTGGATATTTAAACAAATTATGCTGCTTTGTTTGTTGTTGTAGCAACTGCAGTAAGCATCAAACCGTTGACAGTGACATGATATTGATCTTTTTCTCTCTCTTTTCTCTCTCTCTCTGTTCCTCTCTTACTTAAAGCTTTCTGTCACCCCACACAAGGACAACCGTGGTCTAAAAGCACCACGAACGACGCCTGTTTGAAACACTAAACCACTGTCTAGGCAGGCAACCGACCGCAGCTCTTTAATGCTGATACACCTAATATTCAGATAGGTCCTAATGTTTGCTCACCACGCATGTACATGGCTCATTCTCAGCATTCCTACCATGAGGAGAGGGAGATAAACATAAGTGAAGAGCTGAGGGAGAGAAAAATGTTATCTGTCTCAACATGTGAATAACAGAAACAAGCCTGAGGAGACACAAACGATAAAACTCCCAAAAATATTTTCAATTTTCTCTTTTGCCTTACACATGCACCTGAACACTCCTTGTTAAACAAACACCATGATTGAGCCAAAATACCTCTTCGGTCGATTCATTTTGCGCGATAATTCGGTCTGAATGGAGTAAGAAATGAATACCGAGAAACAGGTTTGGAGGGATGAGCCACTAATCTCCCGATGCTCCTGTCAGGACCTTTCAGTGCCACTTTTGTTATATTAAAAACACACAAACCTCGATTAATGCGAACACAGAAGCCGACTTGTCTCTCTGTATGTCATAACACCAGTTGAACTGACAGTGGGAAGTCCCACAAAAGACTCAAGGTCAGGGGAATGTATACTGCCTGTGAGAACAAATGGCGGCACACATCCTCCCTTCTCCCAACTGTGTTTCACATTGCGGCACTGCTTGAAAAACAGGTCCACTGCAGTATTCGTTGTCTGTTCAAATTGCCTTAACGCATGCAGACCTCTTGAGTGGAAAATCCAACATCAAAAGCTTAGAAATACTTCTACTTTCCATTGTCTCCCTGTAGGAAGCACACTATTGCTCATACATGTTTTACAACCACAAACAATGACGCTGTGTAACATATACAATGCAAACACAGCCATGAATGGGATGCAGTCTTGGCTATATTGCTAGTGTGACAAGATGAAATCTATAATAGTACACATGCAGGGACTTGCCACAAAAAGAGCTGGCGCTACAAACCTTTTCCCCCCAAATTATAAACACATGTTGGATTATTTCTATCCAGTGAGTCACTTTGAGTGAAATGAGGCAAAGTCTGTAAAAGGTGAAGTTTGAATCATTACATTGTTTGTTTGGTCCAAAGCTGCAAACAAATGTAATAAAGACCATAGTGCCTAGAGATCAAAGCCTTTTGAAGACAACAACTGGCTGGTGTCTTGTTTGCTAAACACAAGGCTGCAGCAGAAGGCCATGTATTATCTTATCAATATCTCTAAATTAGAGGGATGTTGTGTTAGCCGAATGACAACCTGCAATCCATATATAGCATTGTGCAACCAAAGCATTGGACACGCTCGTAAAAGTGTCTCCGTCTTTAAAGCATTATTTATTTCCACTATCCCATACAATACAGTGCAGAAAATGCTTTACACAATCGGACCCTAAAAAATGTAGCCGTTTTTGTCTCTTTCTTGAATGTCTTCAAAGGGCAGGAGACACAGCAGCAGTTAGTCAGTGACAGCCAAAGTGGAGTCTTCTGTGTGCTTAGACTACAACAACAATACTGTTCAGGTTTTGCAATGCATAGCAGCAGCTACCACGATAATTAATCCTCTATAAACTTTAGGCTGCTGGTGAGGAAAGTAACCAGCATTTCACTTGTTTACCACACACACACATGCACGCACACACACATTAATGGATTATTGAATAAAATTGAATAGACTAGGCTGGGATACTGGAGATATTACACCAGGAGGGGGCATAGTAGTATTGATTAGAAAAATAGGACATAATTAGGCGACAGCTGGAGGATAATAAAGCAGGTTATGTCCTTACAAAGAGCAAGAAACAGCTCAAATATAGAACAAACCGGATAAAGTAGAGCAGGATACACTAGGACATCGGACAGGATAAAGTGAAATAGGATACATTTAAATTTAAAATATCTTAAAACAGGACCCAATAGAAGATAATACACCCTTGTTTTATTGAATTGTCTTTTGTCCCATGTTGCACTTGCAAACTTCGCCTTAATTTCCACTCCAGTCCATACCTCCAAACTTTGCTGCAGTACTTGTCTCCTCTCTTTGTACCGACGGGTCTCGCTCTCCTCTGTGAAACCGCCGTTGCGCGTCTCTTTCCCGTCGGTATTCCTCTGATCGGGCAACAACTCCACTAAAAAAAAAACCGGTGTGCACCCTCCACTGTCAACGAGCGAGGACAGGCGACGCAGGGCCGCAGGGACTGCAGGCCCGGGCTAATTGCTTCTCTAGGCGGGGTGTGGACCTCCGGAGGCGCCGCCACATCGGGCACAGATCAGCGCGCTGAATGAGGAAGGAGACGCGACTCCGGTGAGGCAGGGCTTTCCCACCGGAGAGACTCCTCCCAAAACTCCCGTTGATCACTGGAAACCATTGGAAGTTCACTCCCAGTGGCGGGCCTAAAAAGTGTTGGCCATTATGTCATGGCTGCTCATTTGGTTGTTTTTTTTTTAAACAGAAGTTTATTCCAACCCTAAATTCCCTAAATTCTCTTAAAATTGATGTTTTTTTCCTGGATGACTTTTTTTTGTGTCAATTTTGTTGAAATAAATCATCTTTTCCCTTAATGTGTACACTGTTTGTCTGCACTTAGTTTGTTTTATTTTGGCACCTTATCTCGTCTTTTGCCACACTATGCTGGCTAAATATAAAATGTATTGGCCCTGGTGAAACGGGATCTACTCCCTACTTTGTATTTGCATGTGGGCAGGTTGACAATACAATGTCCTGGACAATTGTTAAGTGACTGGCAGAAGTAAAGCTGTACTATAAATAAGGCCAGAATAAATGACCATTTCTCAATTCAATACTTTCAGTGCGTCTGGTGGGACCAGTATAGCTTTTGGTGGCTAATGTTAGCTAACGTCAGATGTTGCTTTGTAACTGACATTACATTTTCAGCTTGCTGACTTGGTGACTCTTCTCTTTGTGTGCAAATACTCTTTAGAATTTACAAATGATCCCATAATAATTGCCTCAATTTTAGCAAAAGCTACACGTTTCTGAAACGTTGTGTGCATGCGTCACCTGTTTCTATCTCTGGTAAAACACTGAATCAGCACCCTTATGCACTTCCTCTTTCTGTGGATCCTCTGCTGCAGACCACACTACTCAGTTTCTCCTTCTTTAACGTGAGCTGGATTTGGGAAGCATGTTTTTTTAAAGGCCATAAAGCCACAGTGCAGGTGATACTCAGATTCATTGACACTATTTGTATATCATTTGAAGGAGATATTGGATTTAGACATTTTCCGAATTTTCTCTTTCCTTACATTCATTGATTATGTAATAACGACTGGTAAAGACATCTGTTTCAATCTCTCTCTTTCTTTACTTTTAACTTTTTCTATTTGAGATTCCCTCTGTGTGTTTCACCTGTTCTCAATACACCAGCAAACTTTAAATTTAAACAAAGGCATTTAGGTAAAGTATACGCTGCTCCGCGAGTGTGCATTTTATATGGGCCGTCCTTTGTACTGAAACGTGTCTATGAGACAGAACACACCTTGTTTTATGGCCCTCTGATAGCAACACACACACACACACACACACACAAACACACAGACGTATAATATTGCTGTGTGTTCAGTCCTGCTGAAAGGTGTGGCTCCTGTTTGAAAGCACGTCCTCGTGAGCTGTTATTCACTCAAACGGCAGGAGCCATATTTCTGGGCTCTTTCGTTGCGAGTTTGCTGTCTTTCAATTTATGCAAATGTTCAACTCTCAGCTTGACAAAGATGTAAAATGAGAGTTGACTGTTTGCATACAGCTGAGTAAGTATTACAAGTGACTATGACTGTGTGCAAGGATAAAGAATACTGTGTGTGTGAAATTATATCCGATGAAAGAAGAACGAGTGCTAGTGGAGAGTCTGCTCACAAGCTCTGATCAAAATCATGAGCAGGTATAGAGACGCTGAAACGCAGGGTGCGGTCGGCCCATGGAATGTGCTAAAGGCATCTTACCACACCCAACGTCTTTCTCTCTCTCTTTTTCTCTCTCTCTCTTTCTCTCTTTTTCTCTTTCTCTCTCATTTAGCCTCACTCTCGCTCGGCATCTCGTTCTCTCTCTTCGCCCCCCCCCCCCCCTCTCTCTTTATCACTCTCTCTCTCCCTCTCTCTCTTTATCTCTCGCTCGGCCTCTCTCCCCATTCTCCTCCCTCTCTGAGTCACCTGGCAGTCATTGAACAGGTGTACAGGTCCAGGCAGAATTGAGGCAGCAGCCAAATCCTGGCCTGCATCTCAACATGCCTGGCGGAGGAGGGACGATTTGTATTTAAACAAGATTTTTTAAGTTGGCTGTTAGAGTTCAATGTTGCCAATGTTGTTGCACAAACACAGCCACTGCATTATTAATGCTTTGTACCATCACAAGCCAAAACAGCGTCATTGTCTCCTAATAAACTGTAAACTTAGTGTATTATAATAAATGCTATATATGGTTTCAACTTTCTTTTTCAGAGGATAACTTTGTTGTCAAAGTGAGGCGAAAGATGGGAGACAAAAGCACAATAGTTGGAAAGCGGAGTAGCTCAGTGGATCGGGAGTCACTCAACACCAACAGTTTTTCAGGTTTTGCCTGACTATTATCTCAATTATTTTTCAGAGCAGGCTTTATACTATAGTAGCAGATCAGTTTAGAAAACTGTTTATGTAAAAACTACGAATGTATAGCTGTTGTCCCAGTGCAGATATAATCACGATTTACTTGGGTAAACTGTAATTTACTTCAGCACTGTAGAAAGTTAATACAAAGAGGTCAGTCTGTGAGACTGCTCTTGTCTTCTCTCTCTGGAGCCTGCATCTCTGAGGCCCTGAGCTTTCCCAGCATGCTTTTCTCACGCTGTAATGTCACACCTGAGTATAAGGTGACTCTCTGGAGCCTGGGGCTCTGAGGTCATCTTTACACCACTGTGCTGGGAGGAAAGGGGCACACACATCCACTTCAGCGCTATACAATATATGGGTTGCTATGTATGTGTGTTGGGAGGCGGGGAGAAAGGGTGAGGAGGGGGGGGGGGCAGTGTTGTGTGTAGTTTGACTGTCATGCCAATGAGACAACACTATACATTCTCATTACCACCCTCCATATAATGATATTTCACATTTATATATATACCTGTGTGTGTGTGTGTGTGTGTGTGTGTGTGTGTGTGTGTGTGTGTGTGTGTGTGTGTGTGTGTGTGTGTGTGTGTGTGTATGTGACTAAGAAACCTGATTACCTGATTCCCATTCAGTTGTTACAACAGATAACACCCAGTACCGGTACATCTAAATGAGATTTGTATTTTGAGCCTATCAAACCTGCATGTGTTATCAAATAGATTTGTGTTCCTGCTTTGACCAGAACTTGAGACCTTGTCCGGAGACTCTGACAGGCCTCACAATCAGTTTTTACGGGTGGGGCATCATCATGAAGCACAAACAACTTAGGTAGGTATTATAGCTAGCGTGTGTGTGTGTGTGTGTGTGTGTATGTGTGTGTGTGTGTGTGTGTGTGGACTGACAGCGTCGCACATACCTGTAACAGGTGTTGCAGTCTAAAGCTATTATTTCCATTCTACTGTAATGAGGTATAATTATTATCGGAAACCCCATGCAGGATATGAAGACGATGTGAACAACGGTCTGCTTCATCAAACCAGCTTGACATTTAGTGATGTCTCTGTGGCCACTTCAATAGGTTATTATTACTGCCTTTACAACTCAATAATAATAAAGAACTTCAATCAACCACACATATTTCCTAAGAACAAGAACAAACATTATTCCTAAAAAGGTATTTAAATAAAAAATAAAATAATTCACCAAAAAAATAAATAAAGCATCAACTTATTATTGGCATTTGAGCTTCATTTTGAACCTCATCAAACAGGACAGCATGTGCTCGAGGACGTAAAGGAGTTGTCTTGGCTTTTACATCAAGTGTATATGTCAAGAATGTAGTTGAGGTTGAGACCAAACATTAAAGCAATTAACAATGTCCTATAGGTTTAGGTGTGAACAGCACTTCAGAGTTACATTAAGAGATCAAAGACAGTTTTACGTTAAATAGAAAGATGACATAAGTGTTTGCACTAATAACATGGGCTTTAAATTTCCAAGAATGCCATGTGCAGTTCTAAAAAAGGAATAGTAGACTAACAGGCAGACAGGACTGATAGAGGCGTAAACATGTCAGTCACCAAACAAAACAGCCTGACAAAGCAGTTTAGACTCAGTAGGAGGCCCATGTTTCAGACAAACGCTTCCTGGTTACCACAAAGAGCAGAATACAACCTAAATATAAAGTTAAGTAATAATCTGAAGTGGGTTTTCATTTATTTAAATACATCTATTAATAACACTATTTTAACATTCATCTTGATATTGTTTTACCTAATATAACAAAGATATGAATTAACGATCACACACAGCAAAATCAGGAGTGTTAATTTTCCAGTGAAAAATATTTTTCGTTAATCACTGTTTTTTTTGGGTGTTCATTAAGCATTAATAGTGCGGAAATAGCTCTGGTAGCGGATGTGTGGTGTTGAGTCAAGTGTGGTGTAACATGATTTATTTGTCAATGAGTCTGGTGGCTAATAGCTAGCTAGCTAATACAAATGTGGTTAACATGCTAGCTAGCTAACTAGCTAGCAAGTGATTAACATTATTTAATTAAAGGGCATTTTCTTTGGTAGGATGTCAAATATATTGCTTCACTAAGTTTGTTTCAATGATATTTAGATGCCCAAAGTTAAATCGTGTTGCTACACAGAAGTTAATTATTGTCAACAAATAAATGAGCTGTAACTAATATGATTAGCTCATATAGGTAACTGCTAATCTCGCTTTAGCTCTCAATCAACGTGTTCTTAACTATGCCTGCTTTGAGGTTGAAGAGAAGAGAAATAAGTCACAGGTCCAAAGGCCAAAACAATGATTAGCCTTTTTTGCGCTTTGATAAAATGTAGCGTTATGTCACAATATTTAGCGAACAGAAACGCAACTATATAACATGACAGGCGCCACTGACGTTACTAGCTTCACTGTGGTCTCCAGCGCTGAGCAGGATTATGACGAGTGGTTTCCAGTCGTCAGCTATTGAAAGTGTATTATTTACTTAATGTGTTGCAATGTCATACTTTTAAGAAAAAGGCAAGGGCTTGTGGGAAATCCCTTGATTTATTAAAATACTTGTTTCAACTGTGCACCAAAAGATGCCATCCTTAAGTTCAACTGCACTGTAATTAAACGTCCAATTCAGTTTGTGGCGCGTGTGGATCCACCAGTTGTCCTATACTGCCCCCTACTGGACTGACTTTAACTGCACTTGAATTCGTTAACTGGGACTAAGTACACTTGCAACAATGTTATCGTAAATTAAACAGAAAATACAACAGTTAATACAATTCATGGACAGACAATCTACGTATCACATAAGCATGAGATAAACTGAAAATGTCATTACCAAAATTTTAATTTTTTGTTTGTTTAATGGATGCATTCAACAACATTGATAAAACCAAATATAAATGAGCTTTAAGAGAAATACTACACACACACACACACACACACACACACACACACACACACACACACACACACACACACACATAACATTTCCTGAAGACAAAGGGACTTTCATACATGATGCAATGCCTGTCTATAGCCATCATAATTACATAATACAGTAATGATCTCTGGAGAATATAATAATGATCCCCATTCATGTGTTGCAATGTAGTTGAGCTATCTTGTAAGATTGCATTTTTTCTGCGTCACAGTCACCTGAAGCCGAGATGGAAAATGAAACTATGTTGTTAAGTTTCGTTTTCCGGAGTAAAGGACTCAGGCGGGTATAAATACAGAGAAGTCTGCGTAGCAAGTCAAACGTCGTTTCATCTCACCTTACCACCGATCAATATGAGCAGCTCTACAGGTAAAACATTATGTTTTATGTGTGTCGTATGCAGTAATAAGCTGTGTGCTTCCGTGATTCGTAATATTTGTTTTGATCAATTTGACGCCATATAAACGTCAATATTTAGGGTTTAAAATCGGCTGTGTTTAATATTTTTTATTTTTATTCTTTAAATTACCCTGTTTTCCCCACCTTAATTTCCGTCTAAATGCTAAGAGTTCGGTCATTTTTCTCCAGTGTTGTGACACAGGCACATATATTTGATTGACTTTCCTCTCGTGCAGACTGGGTTCCTTCCTTGTGGACGGAGACCTTTGAGGAAATGCTGGACAATGACAATGAGCTGGACTATGGAGACCAGTGGAATCTCAACTTTAACTACAACCAGACAGAACATGTCACCCAGGAGGAGAAAAAGAGAGGCTGGAAGATCTTCTCCCACTGCAACTTTGGACAGTATGTATTATTACTACATATTCTTAAAGTAACACTATATTTAACTGTAAACTAGTTCAGGTTAAGGAGGATAAGAAAATATTGTAAAAACTGTCTACAGAGTTTCTATTTGTGCAGCTGATCTCTGCATTCTGCATTTACATGCAAAAGCTGCAGAAGCCCATTTTCGCCAGTAAAAGAAAAAAAAAGATGACATAAATGTTTTTTTCCCTCCTGTAATCTCTTCTCTTTTTTTAGTGGGAAATAAGCTTTCATAAGAAACATATTTTGTATCAGATGTGTTCTAGTGTCCATTTGTAGTCTGAGAAGTATTGATTGTGCATGCAGCCTGAAAGGAAAACAAGATATAATTTACCAACAAAGTTATGGGTAGATTGATCCTTCTAAATTTATGTTAGTTAAACAATTGTAAAACATTCATCTTGGCAAATTTTATTTATTTATAATTGTACTTGTATTCTATTCTAGATTCATATTTCTGACTATACTTGCTTTTGTTTTTTAAATTTAATTTATCTTACAAAGCCCATAACTTGCCCATAGATCTGATTTTGATAATTTACAGCCTATATGTTGTCTTCTCTTTTCCCCACAGGTTTAAGTGTGCATCTTGCCAAAAGACCTGGTCTTCAGCACGGGTGACGTTGTTGTTTCGTTACCGGCTGCAACGTGACCGGGGGACTGTGATCATGAGGCCCTTCGGACAGGCCTGTCGCAGTTGCCAAGACGCTAGTTTTCATCGCCCTGGTTTTTCCCAGGATGAGGTGGAAGAAGCCTTGCTCAAACTGTGCGCCAAAATCCGGAAGAATTGCTACGGAGAAGAGGATGACAGTTATTGTGGTGACGGTTCAAATCAGCCCAAGAAAGTTACCAAACCTCATGTTGCAGAGTTGTGTGAGGCATGCGAACAGGGCATCTGCTGTAAGTAGGGTGATGAGAAGAGTGAGACCGATGCAGAGAAACTGATAGTGACTGGCTGGCAGGTTGTGTGCTGATTGGCTCAGATGTTCCTTTTCAGTTTGTACGACCCTATTTTCCTATTTTGTAAATGGCAAATTTCGTTGTTAATGTTGTGTGTGTGGTTTTTTTTTTTACCATCAATAATAATACAATTGTTCTCTTTTAGCATCAACACCAATAATGAAATTGTTCTTGTAAATGTATATAAAAAAGGTTTTGCATTTTTGTTCACTTTAAATTATCGCAATTTGATCAGTATCATGTAGTCATATTCAGTTTTCAGCTGCCTACAATAATAATAATAATAATCCAATTGTTCTATTTTAGCATCAGCACCAATAATCAAATTCTTCCTGTAAATATATATATTAACCATTTTTCTTCACTATTAATAAAGTTTTGTTTCAACATGTGTTGCTTAATGGTTGTTTAAATTCTCTCAATTTGATCAGTATCATGTAGACATATTCGGTTACATATATATATATATATATATATATATATATATATATATATATATATATATATATATATATATATATAAATATATATATGTGTGTATATATATATGTATGTATATATGTATATATGTATATATATATATATATATATATATATATATATATATATATATATATATATATATATATATATATATATATATTCAGTTTTCCTTCTAAAATGATTTAGTTGATGTGGTTATATACAACTCATCTGTTATAGCAGCTAAAATACAACTTTTCAAAAAGGTTACAATATGATAACAACGTCTCACAAAACGACCCAAGACAACCGACCAATCGGGTGAGACATTTGGTTCCGCGCATGCGCAGTGCGCTTTTCTCTTTGGCAGCCACAACAACATACTGAAGCGATCTAGTCAGTCTCGCCCCTCCGCTCTCAGCAGCAGCATCATCGTCCCCGCCGGGTCCGGTGGCAGAGAGGAGAGGATGGTCCAGTGGAGGAGCAGCCGGGGATGCGAATGACAGTGACGTGATTATGGCCCTCGATTTACGCAAGTTCCCGAGCGTACGACTAGCGATCAAGTGAGAGGACCGTGTAAGTAAAACGGCGGAGATGTAATGTTGTCCTGCGCGAGGTGTTTGAGGCTAACACAACGCGCTAACCTGAGGGAGGCGGTTTGCTAGCTTCGGTCGCGGCTCCTTTGGGTGTTAACGTTCACCCACCTGCCCGTCGCCGCCGAGGGGGAAACGTTAGCACCCAAAGGGTGAGCGCCTTTTATCGGCAGCGTTTCGCACAACCTCCACCCGACGCTTGCTTCCCGGTCGTGTTGGTGATTCACTGACTGTCAGTGAGCTGAACAAAGGAGCTTTAACCGAGGGGCCGCATGGACAGAAACAAGCAGAGAGAAGTCTGCTGCTGTTTGTTTTGTGCGCTATTTCATGCTGACACACTTCTTCAGGGATAACCACACGAGGTCTGACCTGAATATGGAGCTAAATGACGGTGACCCAGCTAATTTTGGGGAATGCCGAAGTGCTATAGAAGTAACTTGCCCTGCACGTCACCGTGCAGCTCCTGCCCGACTTCAGCTCCCCGAGAGAAGTTTGATATCTCTTTTGACAACCTGGTTTCGTCAGTTTATCCAGAAGCAATCGTGATCCACCCGCACTCTCCTGAAAACATTACAGGCACAATAGTGGGTTGTATCTGTTAATAACAATATAGCAATCGAGGAGTCGCTTTCGATGTGTCTATAAAGCTGCTGGCAGTGAGTGCTGCAATACTCCATGTACTTCAGCTGTAGACGAGCTGTACTGTTAAAACGTATATAGATCTGAGATACAGTATATATCAGTATAATAATGTATTGATATGACTAAAATCCATTATTATTGTCATTAGACCTGAAAGGATCAGTCAGTTAGTTGAGTGGTAATTTGCAACTATCATTAAAGTAATGCATTACGCATAACTGAAACACTCTCAGTTTTCTTAAAAGTGCACATTTGCTGCTTTTTGTTTTATACTACTGTCAGCTTAATATCATTAAGTTTTGGACTGCTGGCATTCTTCACCATTTTCTGACATTTTATTGCCCATCAAATGAAGCATTTGTTAGATTTTCCTACATTGAAAATAATGGATATTTATAGTGCTAATCTATTTTCTTGATTTATCATAGTTTGTCTATAAAATATCAGAAACATAATTTCCTAGAGCCAAAGCTGATGTATTCTAATGTCTTCGGTTCAAGCAACAATTTAAAATGATGAAAAAAAGTAATTTAACAGTTGCAGATTGATTTTTTGACAATGTATTTATTGACCAACCATTAAAGTTCTAACCGTGTGTGTGTATAGAAAAGTACAAAGACAATCTTGCCCAAAATATCATCATAAATTCTGATATTGCTTGTAATGTGATCGCTAGCTGAGTTCTTGAGAAACCAAGACTGCCATGACTTACATTTTTGTTAGCAGGAATCATCAGACAAAGAATTCCCGGCAACGTTCATGTGTTAGGGATTCTTGAGTTCATGAGTCATTAAGACTTGATTATCACATTACCTAAAAAGGGGAATACCATATGTTCTTGAGGCTTGTGGTGTGAGTGTAACTTACAATTGTTAATTTTCTAACACAATTGATGAACAAACCTTTGTTGCTGGCTGAACTTAAAGCTAATGAGATGAGTGTCCAGTCAAGGAGTGAACACTACGTCAGCCACCCGACCACAGACTGACGTGTGAGCTCAAACCGCTTTGTAATGGCAGATGATTGAACTGTCACTGCCGAGTGCGAACCTTACGTTCCCTGGAATTCCAAAAGTTCCTCCATGTCCAGACTTCCTGTCCTTATTTAGTATGAGACAGAGCGTGACTGGCGGAGATACACAGAGGGGTGATGTGAACTGGAAGTAAACCAGTGTGCACAAAACAGAGCGCCAAGCAGACATACTGACCTAATAACTATAGTAACCCCCCCGACCTCCTTTCCCACCACCACCCCTTCTGATATAAACACACGAGGTCCGGTCTACTGCATGCATCATTGGAGCAGAACTTAAAATATGTTGGCTATTATTCGCCAGTGGTTGCAGCTCTGCACTGCCCATATGCCTCCGTCTGTCAGTGCGTGTTTTCCATGTATGTGTCCCTGTCTGTCACTGAATAGAAATGGGAGGTAGAGAAGGGGAGGCCACGTTATTCAAATGTTCCAGAGCTCGGCCAGTCAGCGGCCAACTGTAGCCGCGCTAAAAGAGGCTCTTTGTGAGGGCCAGACAGATGGCCATAGAATGAAGACTGTAATGATACCCTCAACGGCCCAATACACACATGCACTCTCATACAGACTCCACTCATTACAGGATGTAATGTTGTGTGTTACAGACGGGACATATTGTGTGTGTCTAAGAGACGAAAAAGAGGGAGAGGTGGGGAAGATGAGGAAGGAAATGAATCAGAACACACTGATTTGAAACTGACTTGAGTACCTGCAGCAGGTTAATCAGCTGTTGCTGGAAGAGTAAACTCAGCCATAGCTGCAATTCTTGTGATTCGTTGGTTGAGTAAAACTGTTTTTGTCCAGGATATTAGTGCTGCATGCTTTCACACACACTCAGACTCTCATATCTTCAGTAGCAGACAAGCATGTAAACAGTCTAAAGTATGCACATTCTTCACAAAGGAAAGCTAACTGGACTTTCAGTGGCCAGCTGTGGTAATATTGACCATGCCTTTCATCAACTGACTAACAAATCAATGGCTTGGGTATCATTAACCTTCCCGTCTCGCCTGCCCTCTTTATAATTATCTCTCTGTCTTCCTGGCTTCTTTCTTCCGCTTCTCCTTTTTCCCCTCTATATCCGGTAAGATAGCATCCTCGCCACAGCACACCAGTGAATCAATGGATGGACTGATTGATTGATGCTGCTTCACTTTCTGACTCCTGACACCCTCTCCCCCAACCTCCTCCCTGCTCATTCTAATTTTCAAATTCTTTCCTCTTCTTGTGTTCAACTATTCTTTTCCTCTAATCAATCTTCTCCCCTCTCTTTTTTACTTACAGGGTAGGAAAACACTGAACCATGTTGATCTAAGTTGTGACCTGTGGTGAACGGGGGAGGAGGAAGAGGAGGCGCAGGCAGGCAGACAGACAGGCATCTGCCGCAGCTCCCTTAAGGCGGCCCTTTGCAAGCTTGAAGCCATGGGCAACACAGCCACCAAGTTCCGCAAGGCTCTGGTGGGAGGTGACGAGGCCCTGGCCTGGCAGCTGTATGAAGGCAACCCTCAGTTCAGGGACAGCCTGGACCCGAATGCATCGTACGGAGAGCAGTACCAGCACAACACGCCCCTGCACTATGTCTGCCGCTACGCCATGACACGTCTACTAAGGTAAAAAAAAAAGAAGGTTTTTGTTGAGAATGTCACAGCTTCAACAATAATGTTTAAAACTGTGACTTTTTGTTAAGCAGTTA
>NW_027175865.1:8613835-8641335 GCF_023055335.1 Clinocottus analis
TTTGAACACATTTTTTTTTATTTCTTCCCTTTTCTATTCCTCTTTTTTTCCATGAACGTTTTTACTTTTATTTGTACCTTTCCTTTCCTTGTTGTTTTCCCCCACCCCTCTCTTCTTTTACAACTATTTCTATGTCTATTTCCCTTTTTTAAATTTCTTCTCCGCTTTTCTGCAATCACATTTTCTTTCTCTTTTGTCTCCTTCTTCCCATTCTCTCTTGCTCTTGTTCACACCTCTCACTTCTTTTGTTCTCTTTTGTTGCAAGTTCCGTCAATTTCTTGTTCCTCTTCATTACCCATTTCTCTCCTTTTTTCTCCCATTCCTTTTGTTCTCTCTTTTCTCTTCCCTCCCTGTAGCTGCTAATCCAGAGCGATGCAGACCTTTTTGTGGAGGATGAGGATAAATTGACGCCATGTGACCATGCCGAGCGGCATCACCACACCGAGCTGGCCCTCAGCCTGGAGTCACAGATGGTTTTCTCCTCTTCTTCAGCTCAGCAGTCAAACACAGACGCACATGTTGAAACCAACCTGCTGCAATTTAAGGAGGTGAGACCGCAGTTGTGAGATCTGGGGCTTTCATGCTGGCTGGACATTCAAGACAAATGTATCCTTTATTTTTCTGCCTTTTTTAAAAGAAATTCTTCCTCCTTAAATATTAGTTTTTCTCACCACCACCACCACAGTGAACGGAGAATCTGAAAAGGGCTTAAATCCTTGATTCAATTGAAACAAACAGAGGCTGGCTTTAACAACAGCAATATCATCACAAAATCAGTTTTATAAAATCTCATACAACTCATGCAGTATAATCCAAGTCTCGTTTATCCAGTTTGTCAATATGTTTATTAATTACCAAACACAAGTTTATACAGACGATGTCACTTCGCCGTGCAGATACAAATATTTTATCTCTTTTTTTTTTTACATCCTTGACAAAATGTAAACTTTTATGGTCATTGAAATCATTTTGAATAATCATAATTGTAGTCAAATTGATGAATGGCACACATCAATTTAAATCAATTGTCATTTACAGAAGTTTTATAGAATCACCAAAATATCTTCTTTTTCCCTTTTTCACAAACTCACACCAGTGTGTGTGTGTAGAGTCACCAGTAGACACATGCACGTGCACAAACCTAGCCTTGTGTTTTTCAGCATCCGAGTGGAACACAAGCCACCAGCAAAGACTTCAGCATTCGCTGCTGCCAACCAATGGCAGTTTGATCTCTTTTCCTGCTGCCGAATATATGCTAATACTTAATCTCTCTTTCTCACCACCACCAACCCACATCCCTGACCTTTTCATTTTTATCAAATGTTTTTGTTCACTTCCTTAAATGTATCTGAATGTCATACTTTCATTGATTGTATTAAATAACTTTCTCTTCCTCTTCCTTCATTACTTTCTGCATCTCCCAAACATTTCAGCCTTATGAAGGACTGAAACTTCAGGACCTGCGCAGGCTGAAAGACATGCTGATTGTGGAGACGGCAGACATGCTGCAAGCCCCCCTCTTCACTGCTGAAGCCCTGCTCCGAGCACATGGTATGTGGAAGTTGACATTCATGAGACCTGCACAAACCCTCGCGGCACTGTCGTTGCATCTGCAATATTCAAAAAGAAATACATAAGTATTCCCTGCCTCAAATGTGTGTTTATTCTCTCTTTCTCTCTGTCTCTCTCGCTCAGACTGGGACAGGGAAAAGCTTCTGGAAGCCTGGATGTCAGATGCAGAGGGTTGCTGCCAGCGCTCAGGTGTGACCATGCCCACCCCGCCACCCAGCGGGTACAATGCCTGGGACACACTACCCTCACCTCGCACCCCCAGGACGCCCCGCTCGCCACTCACACTCACCCTCACCTCTCCGACCGACAGTTGCCTCACACCTGGAGAGGAGGGCCTGGCTTCGGTAAGACACACACAGCGATGACTTTAAACTTTTATCAGTGTTTAAATTAACTCTTGCAGAAAACATGCTTTTTAAACTTTTGTGAATGGAAGGAATTAGTTCATTCATTAGTGTAAGACCCATGTCTGAAACATGTATGTATCTTCTGTCTTCCTGCAGTGTGGAATCTGTCTCTGCTCTATCTCAGTGTTTGAGGATCCAGTGGACATGTCCTGTGGACACGAGTTCTGCAGAGCATGCTGGGAAGGGTAGGCACCCGTGTTAGTGTGTGTAAATGTTCCTGCATAGTGTGTTTGAGCATTCAAGGACCAATTGTCCTGTGTGTGTATTTCTGGATGTCTCAGGTTCCTCAATGTAAAGATTCAGGAGGGTGATGCACACAATATCTTCTGCCCGGCCTATGAGTGCTACCAGTTGGTGCCGGTGCATGTGATCGAAAGTGTAGTTTCCAGGGAGATGGACCAGCGATATCTACAGTTTGACATCAAGGTAGAAATTAACATCCATACAGATATTCATGTTCAGATAAAGGCTCGCCACAGCTAAATAAATGTGTTTCATCCAACTGTAAATGTATTTTGCGTGTGGTTTGTTTCTTCCTGTTTTTTTATAGCATTTCCCAATAACTTCTGCTCTGTACATTCCCTCCTATCTGTCTGTGTTCTCTTCTTCCTACTATATGCGCCATCATTTTTCTGAGTCTGATCTCTATCTCTTTTCTCCTCCTTCTCTATTGCAGGCATTTGTGGAGAACAATCCTGCTATCCGATGGTGTCCTGCAGCGCGTTGTGAGCGGGCGGTGCGGCTCACCCGACCAGGCCCCGGGGATAGTGACCCGCACAGTTTCCCCCTGCTGCCCTCCCCAGCTGTCGATTGTGGCAAGGGTCACCTATTCTGCTGGTACACTTAATGATTAATTCATGGCTATATACACATACTTGCACACTCGACACAGCTGGTTAAGGAGGACTCTATGCTGTTGACCTACATACTTATCTGGGCAACTATCAGAAACTTCTTCTGTTCCTTTTTTTGTCTGTTTCTGGGAATTATTGACACGTTGTCATGCTGCTTTAGTCTTTATTCTCTGTATTTTATGACACCACATTCATTGTTTATTACCCTGCCTGTCTGCAGGGAGTGCCTTGGTGAGGCCCATGAGCCATGTGACTGTCAGATGTGGAGGAACTGGCTCCAGAAAGTTACAGAGATGAAGCCTGAGGAGTGTAAGTCTGTCTTTGGGTTGTTAGTGTTTTACTGTGTGTTCGTGGGGATAATTTTAGCTGCACGTCAGTAAGCTGACGCCACAACGAGGGAGTTAACGGCAGCTGTCAGACGACGTACCGGGATGTGTCTAATATATTTTTATAACGTAGTGGCAGGTGTTCAGGTCATGGATATTTGTGTGTGCAGGGCAGGTGTTGCCAATTGAGACGTTATTCATGTGTGTGTATGTGCATGTGTGCGCTTTCCACAGTGGCAGGTGTGAGTGAGGCCTATGAAGATGCTGCTAACTGCCTCTGGCTGTTGACCAACTCAAAACCATGTGCCAACTGCAAGTCACCCATTCAGAAGAATGAGGGATGCAACCATATGCAGTGTGCCAAGGTATACACATTTATCTGTTAGCTGTGTGTCATAATTTGTTTGTTTGTCTAGTGACAGACTATTAATACTTTTATGGTTTCATTTGATTATTTATTGCTCTTTGGTTATTCTAAATTCTAAAATAAATTCTTCTTTCTCTCTCTCTCGCTCTCTCTCGCTCTCTCTCTCTCTCTCGCTCTCTCTCTCTCTCTCTCTCTCCATCTGCAGTGCAAGTATGACTTCTGTTGGATATGTCTGGAGGAGTGGAAGAAGCACAGCTCATCAACTGGAGGCTACTATCGTTGTACTCGCTATGAGGTCATCCAACAGCTAGAGGAGCAGTCTAAGGAGATGACTGTGGAGGTATTGATAATCAAAACAATTACACAAAAATATCTCTGATAGAAACATGCACACACAATATATACAACATACATTACCTGCTCACGATTCCACCTGCAAAACTACCCATTCACCTGTCAAATGATACATTATGAAACTTAAGTTGATGTGCTATGCAGCATTGAATGTACTCACATACACCAAAACACACACCAAGTCATTTGAGTGGGATCAAGTTGCTTTTTTGTTACAGGCAGAAAAGAAGCACAAAAGTTTTCAGGAGCTGGATCGTTTCATGCACTATTACTCTCGCTTCAAGAACCACGAACACAGTTATAAGGTAATACACTCTCCAAACATAAACACACATTTATAGCAACGCAAACTTTAATTTCTTAAATACTCCTTGAGACAGACGTTACAATCAAATGATCGTTTAATATTGGACATGTGTATTCTCTCCTCTTGTCTGTTAGTTGGAGCAGAAATTGCTAAAAACAGCCAAAGAGAAGATGGAGCAGCTAAGCAGAGCCTTCCTTTGCCGTAAGTCTCTCTTATGTGATACAAGGTGACAGAGCGCTTTGTTTTCATCATTATACATTAATCCTATCTGGTTTGTGTCGTCCAGGTGAAGGAACTCCTCCAGACACACGTTTCATTGAGGACGGTGTGAGTGAGCTGCTGAAGACACGGCGCGTCCTAAAGTGCTCTTACCCGTACGGCTTCTTCCTGCAGCAAGGCAGCACCCAAAAAGAGATATTTGAGCTAATGCAGGTATATTACATATCTGGGACAAGAAGACTTACAACGTTAAAGCCCCTCCAGTGATTCCCACAGACTGCTATGTCATTAGACCGCAGTTTGCCTGAACTGGTTTGCACTAACAAAGTACTGCGAGGGAATTTTGTGGTTTTGTGTTTCTAATCGACAGATTAGTATTTTGGCTCGATGGTCATGCTAGAGTAGACAACAGGTGCTAAATTACAAGTAAACAAAACAGTTCTTATCCTTCAATCCTTAAAACCTTAAATATCCATTCCGATATTCACAGAATTTCAGCCCGTAGTTTTTAAGATACTGTTTTTACTTATTTATCAACTGTATGAAAATCATATTCTTTACATTTTTCACAAAGCTTTTCTTAACATACCACACTTTATAGTGTTAGTTTAGTTTAGAAATTGTGTTTTTTTTTTATGTTTTAACATCCCTGTGCAAAAGTAGAAATTAAGGGCATTGATTTTGCTCAACTAATGTTTTGTATTCTAATTACAAATCAACTCATTTGCAACATTTTAAAATAAATATTGAAGATTTTCTTTTATAAGATAGTTACTGAAATTCAGGTCACTGGCAGTCACTTAACAATTATGCAATATTTTCTTTTAGTCATACAGAATAATGAGATTGTAGTCATGCAAAATACACTCAAATGATCTCAAATATGAGTGACAAATCCATTTTTTTTATTTTAAACTCTGAGCAGATGGAAGTTAACATGGAAGTTTTGTGTCTTCTCAGACGGACCTGGAGATGGTCGTGGAGGATCTGGCCCAGAAGGTTAACCGACCGTACTTAAGGACTCCCTGCCACAAGATAATCAGTGCAGCACGTCTGGTGCAGCAGAAGAGGCAAGAGTTCCTGGCATCAGTGGCCCGAGGTGTGGCGCCTAACGATTCTCCTGATCCTCCCCGAAGAAGGTAATGACGAACACACTCCCACATAATCAACAATACCTTGTTTCATCATCATCCCACTGGCATGGATTAAGAAGACAAAGTAAAAGTGTAAATATTTGAAAATGAAATTATAATTCAAGTTGTTCTTCATGTTCATATTCTTCATTCTTTCACCATGGGAAAACAGTCTTGTGTTTTTTTTCTCCAGTTACCCTGGAGGATCATGGGACTGGGAGTACCTTGGCTTTGCCTCCCCTGAGGTAAACTGTCGCACCACACACTGAAACACTAACTCTTGTTGCGCAAACTATGTGGTTCCTGCCCAGCTAATGGTATTCCCTAAACCTGCACTTGGTGACCTACTTCAGTATGAGGTCATCTAAATGCATGTCTACGGCTGCTGCTGACTTAGTTTGCTTATGTGTGTTAAGATGGGGAGTCATCACTCTGTACTGGGAGCAGGAGATCAAAGAGAGAGACCGTCACAGGTAATGCACCGTAATTCATGCTGTTTTGTGCATATGCATGGCCTGAATGCAGTTTTCTATACTGAAGATTGTGCACCTGTTTAATACAAAATATACTTGCAACGCAGCTTTTACAGTTCTTCTTTTAGTAATCCATCTTCAATTACTCTTTGCAGGATTATGCTGACATCCAGTACCGTCGTAGACACAGACCACGGCGCAGAGGAGACATGCTGAGTCTGCACAACGTTAGAAGCGGCAGCAACACCCCAGAGGGCAGTCGGAGGAGTGACAACACAGGTCTGGCCTTACTACAGTATATATTAGCCTCATATAAAGCCCTTCATTACAAAAAGGATGATCCATAAAGCACAAATATGTGTGTTTTTACAGCATGAGGCAGGTTTTTGCTCCATCAACCCAGTTTGGTTGACGTACACAGAGGCATCGATCACTGGAATGAATTTGTAATCAAGTTTTACAAAGCAGTACTTTAAAGTGATATTTTGTGTTTCAGAAAATCTAGAGCGAAGTGAAGGCCGCAGAAGAGTGCTGGGCTTGCTGGATGAAGATGACCCAAACATCCTGCTGGCCATCCAGCTGTCCCTTCAGGAGTCTCGCAGAGAGCGAATCCTGGAGGGAGGCCTAGAGGGAGTGACCGAGGGGAGAGTGGAGCTGGATAGAGAACAGGAGAGGATGCGGCGACCCTCAGGGGACCCGGGAGATGTTGCTTTGCAGTCTCTCAACGCAGACGGTCCTCCAGGAGCCAGAGGCTCCTCCTTCCCCACTTCTCTCATGGATCCTCCTCGCCCTCCGAACAGAACAGACTCAAATTCTCATCCTCCCATGTCGAACTCCCTCTCCCTCCTCCCTCCCCCTCCTCCCTCCCTCAGTGCAGAGCTGCTGGAGCTGGGAGACAGCCTTATGAAACTGGGGAGCATAACCACTCCTTATGACCTAGACACACACACGCAGGAGCAGCTCTGCTCTCATCACACATACAACCACAGTACACTCATCGCTCCCTACACCATTGAACCGGCTCACAGCGACTTCAGCCATAGACCAGACCAGAATGCAGTGACCACTCCATATGTGCTTGACCATATCGCCATTACAGATCCCAGTTACAGCCACTCCAGTGGTTATTTGGCTGAGGCTGAATACACTGCCTCTTGCTCACTTGAACACACCCAAAACCCTGCCCATACTAGTTCATGTAACCGGGAACATGCAGTCGCGTATGACGGCACCCCAAAACCAGACATCTCTTACAACCCCTGCCCCGAACACAGTAGCTCTTACACTCAGGAGCGTCCTGCCGCCTATGCTCTCGAACGCCCACCCAAATCAGACCCCCAGACCCTTGCCCAGTTGTGCCTCCCGTCTCCAGAGCTTGAGTCGGAGCTGCTGCTTTCACCGGTGATCCCCCCAGGGGGCCCTTTCACACCCAGTGACCCTCAGAGTCTGGAGCCCCTGGACCCAACAGCCAGTGCCCAGCTGCTGGACAACATCATGGCCTGGTTTAACAACAACATTAATCCCCAGAATAACCCCCAGAGCCTGGCTCTCATCCCCTCCCCACCCACCACAGAAACGGACTCCTCCCCTGACACACACACTGAGACTGAGTCAGAGAGCCAGACCTCCAGGGACGTGACCCCCGCCCCTCTCTGGCAGCCCCTGGAGGGCGAGCCAGAAGCGGACAGAGGGTCGGCGAGTCCCTGTCTAGGTGCAGTGGGCCTGAAGACGTCGAGGCCCAGCACTCTGGAGCTAGACAAAAGAGACAACACCGAGGGGGTTGTGGACACAGGGTGTGTGTCTGATCTGTTGCTGGACGAAGCGCACACACACCCGTGTTCACACTCCCAACATGGAAACAGTCCCACACACACTGCCCCAGCCCCAGAGAGAGACCTTATCCTTCAGTTAGAAGGAGACCAATCACCTGAGGAGTGGGAGGAGCAAGTACACCTGGTGTGACAGCGACAGAACGATGTGGGGAGAGAACGTTAAGCCAATTTCAGGAAAAGAAAAAGAGAAGTGAAAGAGGAAAGAAAATCAAAGACTGGGAAAACTAGAAAGAGGAAAAATATAAAATATAACGGTGAAGCCTCAATGAAAGATGTAGGTCTTTGGAGTGCCTACTGTATGTATTATACTGTATCTAGAAAGGACATACAACCCTGGGGACTTTGTCCAGTAAAGATGATGTCATACGCAGATAGTTGTTTTTTTTTAAGTGCTTTTGTCTGCTCTAAAAACAGACAGGCTATTCTTTGAAACAATTGAGTGTTTAAAGCAAAGTACATGAATGGAATGCTACTGATATCATAACACATACAATGCTGCACATGTTTGTGTTTTTGTATTTTATTTATTCCCTGTAATTGTCTTTTCAGTTTGTTCAGGGTGACATTTTTGGTGCTGATCATGCTGAAATCCAAACCCACCTCACTTTAATTAAAACACCGACCCAACCACGAGCTTCCTGGAGCCAAATATGACGATAACTGTAACCTTGGAGCTCGTTTAGCGTACTGTACAATCAGAGGGGCTAATTCTGATTTTCGGACCTTCACGCACACTGTGCCTGTTTTGTTAGCACACTACTGATGTTTCCCTTTGGCAGGCTGTAAAGAACGACAATATACTTGTCTACTCGGTGAACGTCGCGCTACAACGTGCTATCTGAGTTTCTATGACGGTTAAAATTCTTTGGTAAAACTCCAGCGAT
The DNA here is from genome assembly GCF_023055335.1 of Clinocottus analis. Taxonomy (NCBI): domain Eukaryota; kingdom Metazoa; phylum Chordata; class Actinopteri; order Perciformes; family Cottidae; genus Clinocottus; species Clinocottus analis. The sequence continues at coordinate 8,622,564 of NW_027175865.1, forward strand.
TACAGATGTGATATCGTCTTGTCCCTCTGCACAGGGAGGTCAGTCTCGTCAAAGAGTCGGTAGGAATTTAGAGTGTTGCTCAAAGGCACTTCAGCATCATGGGTGCTTGTGGTTCGGGGGAATTAAACCCTCTATTTCTCCTGCTCACTGCACCACCCTCACCATTCCATTAAATTATCTGTCTATGAGCTTGAGAGGTACTTTCATTTAAGTGTCCATATTGCTGTATTTTACACCTGCTTTGGCTCAGTTTTGAGTTACAGTGTGCAAAAACTGTTGAACCCAAAATGTTTGCCTCAAATTTGGCATAAAAACATGATAACATTTTTATCAAATTGGGTATGACAGAATCAGAATATTTTATATTGATGAATTTGAATCACTGTTGGATTTCAAAATAAGTGGCTTTTATAAAAACAATGCCGTCAAACAGAAATGAATTATCAAAACAAAGTATTTAATGGATCAAACTAGATCCAAATGTGTGAGTAAAGAAATACAGATAAGAACTGCTATGTTGCTGTCGATATATAGATTAAGAAGTCTAGATTTAACACTACAATGAGTCTTATATTCATACATGTTTGTGTGAAATGGTAAACATTTATCATATATCAATTTGTCAGTTTTTACATTGACAACTGAGCCAAAACAATCAGGCATGAAAACACTCACTTTGTTTGGACAACTTCATCGTGTCTGTTCCACTACTGATGGCTAGAACAGTGTGCTGTTTGATAGATGAGAGATGGTTTGGGATTTACTGTAATTTATCCTTTTTTATTTCTTTATTACTTCTGGAGATGATTTTTTTTCATTTGAGACCAGAGGTGTTGGGTCTGTGTGCCTTTTTTTCAATTGTATTTGTTTATTTGTTGGTATTTATTACTGTCATTGCTTTTTAAACATGCAAATCAAAGTTGTCGATGAAAGATAATGGAGAACACACCACTTTGGCAGTTGCCATACACCGAGGTTCTTGATGCACATTAGTATCGTTTGTCCTCACCCCACAGATTTGTCTTGTTTTACCGTTTCCCCTGAGAGCAACTAAATTGGAGCTAAGTGATTTGTTGATTTGTCAATTATTTACTCTTTAGTGTTCCCGCTATAATTAAGAACCATTTTATCTCAAAGTTGTTCAAATGTGGCCTTTGATTTTTCTCGAAATGCGATGTAGCACTCTGAATCCTGGGTTGTCACTCAGCCTTTGTCTTTAAACTTAATTTCCCAACTGGAATGTTTACAAGAGAATTAAACACTGCCTGTTGTGAAGAGATATGCTCTGGTGCTGCTGGGACTGAAATCATAATAATCGAGTGTTTTTAATCGTACTTTCTTGCCAATTCAAACAAATGTAAAGATATCCTAATTTGGGTTGAAATATCTCCCTCTACTTTATGCAGAATGTGATTTGAATAAGTGCATCACTTATAATTGATTGAGTTTTGAGCTTGTTTAAAGTATGAAGTGTGACGCGCTCTACTGAAGTGACAAAACCCCTAAAATATCGCCTTTTCCTAACATTAAACTGTGAAGGTGCTGGACAGGTCATACGTGCTGATGAAGACGTTTCATTAGGCTGTCTGAAATGTGAGGGCCGCTGGGGCCGCCCATTAATTTCACATAGTATAGTTTAATTCACTTTTATTTTAGGTCGATACAGGATACAAAATGGAGGAGTCCGGGGTCTTTTAATTTGCACAAGCATGCTGATAATGTGTTGCACTAATCCAGTGGAATGGCAGGATGTGGAGGACTGATGAGTGGCTTTTATTATTATTATTATTATTATTATTATTATTATTATTTCCTTTTTGTTTTTTTGATTTGGAATTTAATTTATGGTTTCATAGGAATGGTCCTGTATCATTTCTACACCATACTTAATATTTATATTTTAATGATCCCTCAAACAACCACTTCAGAATAAAAATAAATAAATTGCACTCTCATAGAAAATACTTGATACATTCCCAGACGGTCCTTAAGAGAGGTTTGATGTGTGGCCAAAACTGTAAATGAAAGTGTCAGTGCAAAGTTTTCTCTCAATAAAAACAACTGAAAGATTGCTGCTATGATAGTTTTATCTGTTTTCCAAAACCTACAGAAAAAAACAGATTACGCACCGGTGAAGATAAATTAAAAATAATAATAACAATTATTATTATATATATTTATATAGATGTATATATTTTATATATATATGTATGTGTATTTATATATATATATATATATATATATATATATATATATATATATATATATATATATATATATTCTTATATATGTATATATATTTATATGTATATATATATATATATATATATATATATATATATATATATATATATTCTTATATATGTATATATATTTATATGTATATATATATATATATATATATTTATATATATATATATATATATATATATATATATATATATATATATATATATATATATATATATATATATTTGTGTGTGTGTGTGTGAAAGCTATGTAAGGTCTTCAGACTGTATCTTTGTGTGTATGTGTGCGCACTTCTCTTCCTTAAATCAAGAGACAAGCTTCATTATGCTGCCTTAAACAACCCATCCATTCGTTCTATATATTTATTGCGCAGACATGCGCTTCCCCTCTTCTGAGATGCCATAATGTTTTTTATTTTGTATTAATGAAACTTTAAACTATCGTGTCAACTGTAAAGAAATATAAATTCAGTGTGGCCTCGCCCTTAATTGTATATGATGTTTAATACTCCTCCGCTAGGCGGCGGTCATGTCGGTCGTTTCCCCTCTCTGCTGGCGCTCATCTAATGACGTAGTATCAGTGCGACTGAAAACGTAAAGCTTACAACAGCGGCCTGTGTTTTCACTCGACCGGTGTAATTTTTTATCTCTTGTGGAGGATTTGTCTCTACAGTCCATCGCCATTATGAAACTAGTCAGGTAAGCGGTCGTTAAAAGTCTCCTTTTATTAAATGATGGAGTTGAAAGATGATGAAAACAGCGCGATGTTGATGGATGGATGTAGATGTTAACGGAGAGTCTGTGATGATGAGGCGGGAAGAGGTGAACGGAATGAATGGAGGCTGAATCATGGAGCTCCAATCTCCGAAACAGACAGATTCACACCCTCGTGTAGAGATAATAATAATAATACTTTAATTTGAGATTGAGCTGACAAAATGCGTACAGGTGTGAGAGCCCGTGTGTTTTCTAACTAGCTTTAACGAACATAATGTTCGCTAGTTAGCTTGTAGGCCCTGCCTGTCTCTGTGCAGTTAACATTTTGCGCCAGGATTTAAATACACAGGACCTAGCATTCAGTAATTACGTTTAATCACTTATCATCACTTTCCAAATAGAATGAACGAGGGGTAAAATGTTAATCTCGCTCTCCAGAGTAACGTCACCTTTTGTTTTGGTGCTCTACGTCTACGCGACACGGTTGGTAGCTGGCTGTGGCTAGCTAACGGGAGCTAACGTTACAATGCTTTGTATACACGATGTAAACCGCTTGTTCTTTGAGCTCGACTTTTCCCATTTTACATGTATGTGTTCACGCTGTACTCTTGTTCATCGACACACAGGTTTTTGATGAAACTCAGCCATGAGACGGTTACCATTGAACTGAAGAATGGCACCCAGGTCCATGGCACCATCACAGGTAAGATATGCTGGTGCATCAATAAAATGTGTTAAAGTTGCCTCCTATGTCAGTAAACTGCTGTGGAATTTGTTTCTCTAAAGTCCGGATGCTAAGATTCCATTTGTTACTGAGTCTCAGTTGGTCAAAACTCTGCTCAATCATTTCCTCCTCACTGTGATCGCCCATAGGGCATTGTAATACTAGTCCAATGGCATTGTAATTCATCCTAGTGTAATTCACCTTTTTAAAAAATGGTTAAGGGTAACAAATGTTATTTTTTGAAGGTGAACTACTGGAGGCCAGCAAAGATAAGATTGCCTGGTGTTCAGTTACTTTTTTTTAAATGACTGCCACAAAGTTCTTTTCTAAGCTTCAGTCACTGATTTCCAGATTTTAACCTGTCGGCACTGAAACACAAGACTGAGTTCATGAAACACTCACATTTTGTGGTCTGGATGTGCTGGTTTATTGTGGATTAGAAGCTCAAACTGCAAGAATGTCTTTAGCGAGCTTAGTATTTGGAAACTATCATTCTCTGCTCTTATGCCATGGTTTATTCTCATACACACAAGAAATAAAATGTTTATTTTTAATCGCTTTCCTTTCTCTCACCCTTTTTAGGTGTTGATGTGAGCATGAACACTCACCTGAAGGCAGTAAAAATGACTCTGAAAAATCGTGAGCCAACTCAGCTGGAGTCGCTGAGTATTCGTGGCAACAATATTCGCTACTTCATCCTCCCTGACAGCCTCCCACTGGACACCTTGCTGGTTGACATCGAGCCAAAGGTCAAGTCCAAGAAGAGAGAAGCAGGTGAGGAATGTCAAACCAACATCAAATTGTACAGCAGACGGATAACCATAATACAGCGTGCTATGATAGTTGGAAGTTTATATTTTTATTTATCTTAATGGGAACATGTCAATCAGTCATATTCCTGACAATATTGTGTAGTTCAGAAAGAATGAAGACCACAGGTATCAGGCATTCCTCCTGCCCTCCTTCCTCTCCTGATGTAATTCGTTGCCTGTAGCCATCGCTGGTAGGGAAGAGTGGCCAACTCTTGTGTTCTACATTTTTTTCGACTTGTTAAAAAATAATTGGCTTAATACTTTTTAGTTGTACTTAAAAAAGTGTTTAGTTGTCGTTTTTTACACTTCAACATCTCCCAATCAGTGTCATTGATCTTGTGTTTGCTGACAAGGAAAAGGCTTCAGCATGATTATCAATACTCTGAATTTTAGCCCAGGGATATTTAATGCCGGGTTTCAGTATCCATTCCTTGTGCTTCAGGCCGTCCTTAGCAATATTTACTTCACAGGTTCATACCGAGATTGGGATAAAATGACCTTGTCAGTCAGTACTAATCATAACCCTGTCCATTATTTATTTTCGTTTGATGTCTTTTTACTAACTCAATCTTCAGTGACTCCACTGATAGTTGACCATGACGCAGGTTGTTTAGGGTGTGTGTCATGGTCTGGTACGAGTGTCTGTTAAATTTGTCAGCAGGAATAATTCTTTTTATTCTGATTGCCTTTTACAAATTGTTGGATCACCTACAGGTCTAGTGGTGTTTTGTATGCTTTTAGAAAGTGACTTGACTCTTCAGAGGGTGTCCAACTAAATGTTGAATGTCTTGTGTGACTATAATGTGACACTCAATGTTTGGCTGTCACTCGTGTGTCTTCTCAGTGGCTGGACGGGGGCGTGGCAGAGGACGAGGCCGTGGCAGAGGAAGAGGACGAGGTCGGGGCGGCCCAAGGAGATGATCACCAGGCTTTATGTTTTCTGGCCACCACCCCACTGTTTGTACAGGATCTTTTTTCTCAGAAGAAACATTTTGTGAATTTCCATGTTCTTTTTTTTTTGTTAAAGTTTGCCTTTTCTTATTTTGTACATTAAAATCCTTAAGAGGATGAAGTGACTCTGTGTTTTATTGCAGATCTGGCAACAGCGTTTGTTTTGCTAGTCATTCACTTTGTTTCCTGAACATTTTATTTGCATTACATGGCTGAATAAAGTACCATCACATGGAAAGTTGCCCCCTCGTGCTAATTAAGAAAAAATTCAACTTGAACAGAAAGGGGATACACATTATTATCTTACAAAAATTCTGCTCGATGCCAAGCGTAAAATCATTATTCCGGTAATTTATTCTTGCAGAAAGGAGTTGGAATCCCGGATAAATTGTATTTCCAAGCTGCTACTTGAAGGTCTTTTTGCTTCTGTCCATTTATACCTCATGACAAAACCTTCATGACAGGAGGGCGTAGTGCAGGCTTTGCCCTAATGTTCTTTGAGGTCAGGTCTTGATTGTCTTTCTGTGAACAGATGTCCTCTTCACCTTGGAGTTCCCGCCACAAGGTCACCACCTGGCGCTCCCCCACATGACCCTGTGATAATGTGCCTCGAAAACAAATAAGTGTTTTTTCAAAAATGTGGAACTGCTCCTTTTCATAAAAACTAGTCAGGCACTCACTCGTCAGTGTTTGATGATCTTATCGGCTCCCATAACAAAATTAGAGCCAGTCGTGCGACAGAAAAGGGTAATGGAGCTTCCACTCTCCATCCAACAGTGCTTGTGTTGGCATACACGGCTGAGCCGGCTGTTCTCTGTAACACTGCATGAAAAGTCCTCAGACTGTAATCAACCAGATGTACTGGTGCAGAGCTGCTGGCAGTTGTCACATAGCACAGACTCTCCGCTCTAAAGAACAGAGTAAAGCCGCCCACAGCACATAATATATTGTTAACCACTGCACACGTCTCAAACGCACTCGAAGAGTGCGTCTCATTATGCATCTGTTTAGCAGCGATACATTTTTAGACTAGCTGTAAAGGTGAAATGTTACTGAGCCTTTAGTTTTGCTCACAGTCAGGTGACAGAGAACTCTGTCCCTTCCTTTAATGTTGCCCTTAGAGCATACATATTTGTTCATTTCAGACGCCGGACAGACGTATTCTGTCCTCCACTGGGACACATGGTCTCCTTTGCTCTGGTATTTCTATAGTGTAACTGTAGAGCTCCATCAAGAGCCATTCCTGTCATTGTAAAAACAAGCAACATACACACAACTCTAAAAAAAAAAAAAGCTTTCAGGATTTCTGTTGGCACAGCATTTGTTGAAATGCTGACTGTGAAATTGCATTTGAGTTTGACAGGAAAGTTGGTAAATTCTCCATTTCATCTGCAGAACAATACTAATTATTACAAGATGAAAAACAATCAATCCTACTGTGTTAAATCTGCCCCCAAAGCACCTTGGATACCTCAAAACAAAATGAATAACAAAATAAAGTTTAAGTTACAATGGACAAGAGGATTTAAATCTAATAAGTTACTATTTGACAGGTTCAGATCACATTGGGGATAACAGAGCACAAGTTATGGAGGATAAATATATCAAATCTGAAGACACACCACTACAAACACTTACTTGAAACACAAAACAGACCCATCAAATACTAATGGACACTTTTTTAATGAAAACTACATTATTATTACATATTTAACAAACATATTTTTTTAAATGCCTAATGCAGTGATTACATTTTGAATTCAAGTTTCAATTCTAGGGAGTGAAAAATGAGTAAAGTGGTTCAATGATTTTCCAGCAAGTGCTTCATTCTTCTCACATGAAACAAGTCAAAACACTGTTTGTAGCAGACAACCGATAACAGAAAGCACACTCTATCAGTCTTTGAAAACAGGTTGTGGGAGTTTTGAAGTGTTGGCGTACTGGTCTGTTCCAAGATTTGTTTCTACTCTTGAGACCATTTTCATATTAAAATTGGGTATTTCAGGGAGGACAACATCTGTCTCTCATGGTTCAGATGGACTGCAGTTTTAGTTTTAGTAGCCTAGAAGCAAACGTATGAGTGTTTATCTTTCACAATCCTGTGTTGAGGTTTATCACAGCATTTCTCAAACTTGATGACACTCTGATGAAGGCTTTCGATGGGAACTTTGCCACCTCAGAACTGGATAAACCCAATGGTTGTGTTGTTTATTTCCATCACGAAAGACGTTTGTACAATGGAATTCAAAGCCCTCAACTCTCCCTCCCTGGCATGAATAGTAATAATAATGCATTTCATTTGTATTGCACTTTTCTTTGAAAAGAATTTCAGAGTGCCACAATCAATCAAACTCGTATTACAGACTCAAGATCCAGATAGTACAAAAGTCATAAGAATAAAATACATAAAAGCACAATTAAAATACACAGAGCCAATATATAGTAAAACAAACTATACTAAAAAATTGAGTAGCTGACAATGATTTAACACAAAGTCATTTCACTTCCTAAATAAAAAGGTTTTTAGGCCAGTCTTCAGTGTCTGTGTTGCCCTTACGTGGTCGGGGACTGACAGACTGGTCCATAAGCGCTGCGCTGCCGAGCAAAAGGCCCAGTCGGCCATTATGTGAAGCGTGGTGTTGAGGAGCAACGGTATGTAGATCTGAGGGTGGAGGTTTAGGGAGTAATGAGTTCTTGTAGGAAGGGAGGTGCATCTCCATTTATGCATTCATGGGTGAGTAGGACTTTGTAATCAATCTGGAATGAGACAGGGAGCCAGTGTACTGAGTGTAGAATGGGTGTTTATGTATTCACATTTACAGACTCTCATCTGGATCCTGGCAGCGCTGTTTTGAATGTACTGCTGTTTCTGCATGTACTTACCAGTGATCCCAGTGCAGAGTGAATTACAGTAGTACAGTCTTGAGGAGATGAAGGCGTGGATGGGCTTCTCTGCATCTGACAGGGTTAAAGTGTGAGTTTGGAGATGTTCTTGAGATGGTAAAAGGAGGTTTTGAACGGTGGTGTATAAAGTACCCAAAAGCCATAATTGAGTAAAAGTAAAGATACCAGACTGCAAAATGACTCAAGTGAAAGTCACCGATTAGAATCCTACTTGAGTAAAAGTCTGAAAGTATCTGATATTTTCTTGAGTTAAATATCAAAAGTATTTTTCTGATATAAAATGTATTTATGTCTTGAAAGTAAAAGTACAAGTACATGCCGTTAATAATTGAAAAAAGAGTCAGAATTTTGAGAATTATGAATTGTATTCTTTTAAGGTCATTAAGTGCCTTTGTAGGAGCCATTAGTCACGGGTGTGTATTTTATTGTGGTAATGTGTGTTTTATTGTGATAGTTTAAATACGGGGCACCGGTAGGGTGATTGATGATGCATGGGTGACGGGGAGATCAGACGGTTTTTACCGCTAGATCAAATACTTCGTAAAACAGCTCAGGAAGTCCAAATAACAACTTGTAACTGCCGTCAGTCGATAATTAAATGTGCAATAATACAAAGATATACCAACGGCTGGACTCTCTTATCCCGCACCCAGCAGAGTGGCCGACACGTAGATCGGCCACTACAGCCACAATGACCAAGGACAAAGAGTTGTGTTGATAAAATTAAAAAAAACTACTAGGTACTACTATTAGTAACGAAGTATTTCTACTGAACAGGTATTTTATATGGTCATTAAAGGTCAGGTGAGGGTCAAAGTCAAACTTCAAGATTAATGAATATGGAGGAGAGGGTGTATGACCTGACTATCAAAGCTGAGATGAGTTATGGAGGATGACTGAACCTGGTGTGTAGTGCCAATATGGAGGGCTTTGGTTTAGCTCCTGTTTCACTGGAGGAAGTTGTTGCTCATCCACGCTTTTATTGCCCCAAGACAGGCTGTGAGACTTGACATGCATGACAGTCTAAATCATCAACATTTTGTACACGCCCTATAGATGACAGACAATGCTTAATACTATTTAAGTTTTTGCTGTATTACTTAAAAAGTAAACTCCACACACAGCATTTTTCTTGAGGCGTCATCGCAGAGTGCTGAGTGTGAGGACACATTGTTACAGCTTGGCCAGCTGTCTGAAGCATTGTGTCTGTCTTTACTAAAGTGGTTGGTCCGACATTGTATCCAGACTCCAAGCTGTTCCTCTTGGTAAATCAAGGCCTCAACTCTATTGTATATGGCCTTATAACTGCAAGAAATTGGACAACACCAGAAACTCCCTTCATTGCGACACTGGCTTAATTATTTTTTTTATTCACTCATTTATTTTATATTCGGTTTCAATATGTTTTGTTTAACAGGGTATGTGTTCAACATGTTATGGCTATTATTTGTGTGAGAGAAGACGAAGCTGATGAAAACACACTTGTTTGTATTTGTTCTGGTAATGTTAGAAACATCTGTTGTTTTCCTCTGATGACAAGTCAACATGTGAAACACTTATCATCATGGGAAACTTATTTCCCCTGAGATTGCAGACTTCCGAGGCCAAATAGTTGTTGCATGCATCAGCGGATATCACTAAAGTTCAAACTCATTGTTTTCGTCTTGACAGCCCAAACCCCCTCTCACCCCCACTTCCAAGCATTCCCCGCCCACAGACTCACTCTCGCTTTATATAACTGGTTGCACATCTAGCCCCAATATATTTGAGACTTAAGCTTTGTCTACACAACAATACAGCTATGACTTTGATTGGAGGCATCACAGGATTTTGGATAATTGCACTGCTCTCCAGTGCAGATGTGGGAGGTAATTTGTTCTAGAGTCGTGAAGCGTTTATACTTAAAGCACTTTTCTAATCGCAATGTTGTTAACTTCTGTGTTGCTTTTTGTTCTTTGCCTACAGAGACCAAAAGAAACTCTCTCAATGAGCCTGACGTGCCTTTCCCGCCTGCCAGTCCCACAGCTCAGAACCTTGATAACATCTGCAATCTAGGTGAAGGCCGTCCCAGATACCCGTCCAGCTTCTTCCCGAGATCCAGAGTCAGTCACTTCCGCCGCCGTGGAAACGCCATCAACCGCCTGGAGTGGTGGTACAGTTTGTGCTGCAGCGGACAGATCGACCAGATGCTCTGCTGCGCCCAACACGCTGTGAGTGTCTCTGTTAGTGTGTGAGGGGAATTATATTACACTGTTATTTATGAAATATACAGTTACAATAACATTTAAGGTAAGAAAGCAGAGATATATAATTTTTTAAAAGAAATTAAGTATAATAGATATTCCAATTATAAAATCATAACAACATGTCAACAACTATGTAGTATAGTATAAATATATTTGTAAAGGCTTTTACCTGCTAAAAAATACTGAACTGATAGTTTTAAATATTTGTTTGTCATCTTGTGTCATTTCGTTCATATTATTAAATTGATATTTTTTCTATCGCACCAACAAGAAAAAAACTCCTGTAATTACCAATATTTCACAAATGAGAATCATGAGATACATTTAAAAATTGTTTTTTAAATATACAAAGAAGTTTTGCATAAATTAATTCAATATATAACAATGCCAATCACATGATTAATTCCATTCATAATTAAAAACAGGTTGAATTGATTTCTTTTAACATGTGAATATCAAGATAGATGGTTACGGGGACCTTAGTGCCTCAGTTAGGACCAGCACCAGACTTAATATAAAAGACAAAACACAGTAGTTTCAGTAGTCGTAGTCTTCTGCAACCAAATACAAAGAAATAGTCAATTTAACTTTGGAAACTAAAAGAGATCTGTGAAAATGAAATATGCTTTTCAGTGGGAGATAAAAGACACGTTTGTGACCTTATATCTTTTTTTTAGTGGAAAGAAAGCCTGTCCCAGTTCTGTACCGAAGAGTTTTCCACCATGACTGCCGCATATGTGTGCTGTGGAAAGACAGGAGACGCTCGGTGGACGTGCTTCGACAGGGAGCTGACAAACCCAAACTATCTCCCAAAACCAGATTACACTGCACCCCCCATCCCCGAGCAGCCAGGATTCATCTTTAACGTAAATACTTGCTGAAGTTGGACAAAGAAGTAAATCTATACAATATAAAACCGTACATAGAACCAAACAGTTATATTAAACTATTTTTGGATTAAATAATGTTTTTTTGTTTGCTAAAACCTGCATTAAAATCTGCATTAGAATAATATGCTGAGCTAATAATGTGATATGTCATGCAAATCTTTGTTACAAATGAGGACAGCATGTTAGTTGTGCTAATGCTGAGTAAGGATAATAGCAGAAGTTACTTTGATAACTGTATTTTAACCACAACAGAAAACTTTTTTTTTATTTGGACTTTTCTGCAAATATTCACTCCCTGTCAGTTCAAATAAAGTGTGTCCTGAGGTTTCTAACATGTACTGTGTTATTCTTTTTTATGGAATAAGACGATGAAATATAGAGATTACGGTTGTTGTATCTTTTTAGTTACTGAACTAATGAAGCTACTGATAATAACTTTGGAGAAACAGCAGGTTGGCAGCTTCAAATGAGAGAAAAGAAGTTGTATAATGGTTGAACATATATCATAAAAACATATCAATTTTTTCTCTTAAAGCTCCAGCCATAACCTGCTGTATGATATATATATATATATATATATATATATATATATATATATATATATATATATATATATATATATATATATATATATATATATGTATATATATATATATATATACATACATACATACATACATACATACATACATAAACACTAAACATATGCCATCAGTACTGTGTAGGGGAACATTACTTCCTCTTTATTTTTCATACTTGTTTTCTTAATTTGGCTCAGTGTACGATGATGTATTCAATTAAAACCCCAAATACGTATAACAATTCGCAACTGGAAAGGCTTTCAGGGGCGTGGTATTGCAAAGTAATTAACTCAAATACTGTTAACTGTAATAAAAAAATAATATATATATATATATATATATATATATTTATATATATATATATATATATAATATATATATAAATAAAATGTATGAATATGAATAAAACAAAAAAGTAGTATATGCAATACAATCATATTCTCCGCAGTTGATATGGAAGTCGCCGGTATGATGTTTGTGAATGAGTGACGAATCTGCCGACAGAGGCACCAATACTGCTGACGTGAGGCGGGCAGGTGGGTCAGGGGATCCCGGTATCTCGACCACCAGTTAGAAAGCAACAGCGGCTGGTCTCCGCCTCTACGGACACCAACATCCATACAGTTATATTGAAATATACTATTTATATACCGACATCCCGGTTCCTTACGCAACCAACAGCTACCAAAAGATGTCCGTCAGTGCCGGCGGTCGCTTCATGTATTTCGCTTTCGGAAGTAACTTGTTGAAGGAAAGACTGCAGTTGGCAAACCCGTCTGCGACCTTTCACTGCACCGGACGACTAAAGGTAATAAATCGGTCAATAAGCTTTAATATCGTCATATGGCAATTAACATAGAGACAAGCACGTTTGTAGCAGCTGTGTGTTTGTAGCAGCTGTTATAATCTCACGTGATCCTGAATATAATTGACTGATGCATACAGTTAACTGCTAGTAACAATGAATTAGCTAGTTGTGTTAATTAATATGCAAACACTGAACCATGATAGGACCATGACAGTCTTTCATTTTATATGGCAATAATTCGAGTATTGCTTGTGTGTCAGTTAGCTAAATGCAACGCTGTCATTGAGTGATTAAGGGGAGATTAAAGGTGAACTATTTTACATCGTTTTAACTGCATTTGGCAGTTTAGGTTCATCACGCGACCCCGTTAACTGGTGACTTTCACCCGAATAAGTCTGTGGTTGTCGTAGTTACGACACCTGTTGAAACAAGGAAGAGGACAGGTAGTTAGCTGTCCTTGTGAATGCCTACTCGTAAATTTGATTCATTCTACGTGCCATATGTTTAGCCAAACAACCTCTCAAGATGATTACGTGCATTTACAAAGTATATTATTTCAAAGGAAGGGCAGCTTGTTCCCTTTCTGATTCAATACTTAAACATTACAAGCGACGTTTTATACGAGAGTGATTTTCTTTTTACACCGAAACTAAACAGTTAGGCATTCTCGAGGACAGCTTCATGGTTTCGTCCTACTTTAAACATAACGTAACTATTACAGCAAGATAGATAAATATATACTTTAGAGGGGATTTGTTTGTAGCAGCAGCAAGCTGTGAGTAAACATACAAATATTAAGTATGAAACATACTCAATATATACAATATTCAATAAAATAGCAGAGCACATATTAAAAATCCGTTATTTTCTCATAGGCCACCTCAATAAAGAGCTTTAGCACCAGCTTTAACAACAGCCTTGCTGTGACAACCAACAGCAAACGCGTTCACTGGGGACAATGCAGTAGGCATCCTTTTTTACAACGCAGGGGATTAAAGGTCACGTGGTTTAAAATGCACAATAACTCATCACTACTCACATGTTGCCTTTTTGTCTTTTACTTCTTTCACATCCACCCCATCGGTGTGTTTGTGTGTCTGTGCAGGACCATGAGTTAAACTTTGGCCTGTATGAGAAAAATGTGGACACTATTTGGCATGGTGGAGTGGCCACCATTTGTTGCTGCCCAGGGGCCGAAGTGTGGGGGGTAATCTGGACCTTGAACAATGAGGACCTCCCAAGGCTAGACAAGTGAGACACACAAATACATTTCTTAATCAGTTAACATTTTCACTTCAATCAACTGCATCATTCATCTGTTTTTGTGTTTTCAGACAGGAAGGGGTGAATATGGGAATTTACGCTCCGCTTGAGGTTTCAGTGGAAACTGATAAAGGACTCATATTCTGCAGGACCTATCAGATGAAAAATGTATACGCCTGCCCTCCGTCTCCTCAGTACAAACAGGTGTGTGCATGTAAACACAAACATTCATCCGAAAACAAAAACTTTTTTTTCAGCAATAAAACCCACATTATGCAACGCATGTAACTTTCCAATTTACCTGGTGGAATGTTTTTGTGATTAAATCCAAATGTTAATTTGAAAGTCTCTCTTGCTCTGTTTCATATAAGGTGGTGTGTCTGGGTGCAAAGCAGAATGGACTCCCGGTGGAATACCTGAAGAGGCTGGAGGCCATTCAAACCAACAACTACAGCGGCCCCTCAATGCTTGATCAAATAAGAATAGACATGAAGTAGAGCTTGCAAGTTCACAATTATGAAGATGGAAACATCATTTGACAAAAACAACCTCACCAAAAACTCCTTTAAGTAGCTGTTCTGAGAAGATAAAGAGCAAAAATGGAAAATAAAATTAACTTAACTTAATTAATTTCACTAACTCTCTGGCAGTTTCTAGCACTTTAAACTGCAATTCACAGCTTGTGTCATACAAATGTGTATATATATACGCTAGAAAAATGATAATGTAATGGTGATGATTGTGTCAAACATTTGAGGTCAAAATTAAGAAACTGTGATGAAGTTGAATTGGCACCATGGTGTGGCCAGAAGTTAGTGGTGCATAAAGGTAATGAGATGTTTGGCTGGGCACAAAATACAGTGTAAATTTTGTCTATTTATTTCAAGCTGCTGTCAAACAATTTATGCATTTTATTTTGGAGCTATCACAATGAAAGACTAAAATGTATGTGACTGACATACATTTGATTTAGTTCAGCTGGATAATAAACACTGATAAGCTGGATAATAAACACTGATGAAACATACTGAAGACCCTTTGTCAGCATTTATTCTGACTCTAAACAATGTTATTTTCCTGCTCATTCAAGAATAAAGATAAGACTGAAAGTTTTAATAATTTTCCAGGTTATTCAGGTACATATGAAAGAAAATGACCTTGGGGTAGTTTAACACAGCTTAATTTAACATAAGTTTTTATTATTAAATGAAAAATAACAATGACTCATTCAAGGAAGGAAACTACTGTATTTGTTACAACACAGTTTCCTTGGACAGAATGATAGTTTGCACCCCTACCAACATTTTTTATCCTCTAGGAATTCTATAAAATACAAGTGTAGTACAAAAGAACTGCCATCAGGAGAACAAACAATATATGGTGGCCACCCAATAACTTGTATTATATTTTGTTGAATCTCGAGGTAAATTTCCTCGATTTAGAAATAGATTTCAAAGTCTATGCAATTGTCACAATGGCACAAATCAAAGATTTGATCTGATAATAAAAACAAACTCATGCAAGAAACATGGTCAAAAATATATAATAACCTTGAGTTCCTTAACAGAGAATTAAGCAACCCAACAACTCAAATATTTGTACATTCTTAAGATTTTGGCTTCAAAACTGCAAAGTGAAGATTCACCTTTCGAGTTGGTGAGTGAGAAACATTTTTCCCTTAAACTGTTTAAATATGGGAGGGAGTGGTGTAAACAATAAAACACATAGGTCCAAATATGCAAGATAAAACATTGTTAACAGAAAGCATAATATCATGACAAACCAAGCCCATGTGAAGTGTGCACTTCAGTTCTGATATTAGCAGAAAAGCAGGGATGTAGGAATTACAAGTGGGCTTTACTAAAGGGTGCAAAGAAAAGGAAGCAGCTATCGGGAGCAAATCAGTGCTTGAGGTGCAGTCAGTAGCCATTGTTGATTAAGAGATTGTACCAGGTAAATATTGTTGCAGCTCAACCTTTATATCTCCCAGACATTACATCTGTATCTTAATTATTATATTCTCTGCATTTAAGTGGAAATTAGGACACAGACAACAGGCTGAAGTCAAACAAAGCACTATTAATGTGGGCTACATTAAGTGACTTCCTTCACTCACAGGTAACTTGTATGTTAGGTTATGTAATGCATTGTATGCACTGCATGATAAACTTCTCTAGTGACTGTCGATACAAAGGCTTTCCTTGAAGTATCCGGGTTGTTTTATCGGTCTTAAATTAAGGACATTTTCACACATTTAACAACCTATTCCATTTGCTCCACCGGTTCCCCATCCAAAACTTTCTCATTTCCAATTTCATCCATTGGTTCTGGTCCATCTTCACCGTTTTCCATGGGCTCTGTTGAATCAGCAGGCGACTGCTCTGTGGTGTCGAGATTGTGCTTGACTTTGCTCAGTTCTGTCATGTTAAAGCCGAGGAATATGGCAGCCGTGTTTCTCTTGAGGCTCTTCATGCACTTACTGCGCTTCTTGCTGAAGTGGGCCGCCAACTCTGCTTTTGTGAGCGACAGCCTCTTGCACAGCTCTTCGGTCTCGGTTTTGGTCGCGTAGGGGTTCTGGTTGAAGTATTTGGATATAAAGTCTTTGCGCCCCTCACTGCAGCGACGCTCGACCGCACTGGGCTCCAACACCAGCTTCACTGTGGGATCGATTTGAATGACAGGCTCTGGCAGCGGCACCAGCTTATCCTGCTCTTGCTTCTTGCGAATGATCGCCTTTTGTTCCCGCTCTCGTTGGTTGGTCTCCAAGACCTCCCTCCATGCGGCCTCCAGCCTCTTCTTTGACAGCACTTCTGCTTCCGTCTCTGGACGCGCTGCAGTGGGTGCAGCTTGAATCAGGCGAGCTGGAGCCAAAGTTGGTTTTAAAGTCATTCCTTGTGGCATTTGGAGAAAGTAGAGTGGCTGACTGAGCTGCTGAGCAGGTTTTGGTGGCGGTGGCGGTGGTGGTGGTGGCTGTGGCTGGGGGGGTGGTGGCGGTGGTAGTGGTGGTGCCGCTGTAGTTTTGGGTGGCTGCAGTTGTTTTGGGGAACACCGGCATCGCTGAATGTGGAGCATCACCGCCTGCTGGGTGACCTTCCCGGTGTATACACCATTGCAGTAGATGCACTTGAAAGCCTCCGTCTTGAGAATAGCATGAATTGTGGGCGCTACTAAGTGTTTTTGCTTCAGGTGCTGAAGGTGTTCGGTCTCATTCTGAAACTTTTCGTCACAGAAAGGACAATACGCACTGTTGATTTTTGCAGTTGCCGTGCAGATGTCTGGTTGGCTGCTGGGCTGCAACTTGAAGAAGATCAGGTCCAGTGAATTTGTGACTAGAGCAAGATTGACCTCGGTGTCTCCTAAGACCTCTTTTGGTGCGGTGGTGTGGACATCAAAGTAAGGGAACAGGATTCCTCCGATACCTTTAGAGTAGACCCTGTACTTCTGTCTCAGGAAATCACAGTATGTCTTGCTTGTGGGATTGTGCTGCTTTACATGGTCAACAAGCTGTTTGATTGAAAAGAACAATGCTGAGCAGTACAAACAATTCAGGCCATGTAGAAGGTGTTGGAAGACACTTTTTTCTGAGAGAAGAATTTTGCACGTTAGACATTTGACAGTTTTGTCAGGCATTTTTTTCAAGAACGCCGCCCGTGCTGCCACACTTTCTGACTTGGATGTGTTGGATTTTTGCTGGTGAGCGACTTCTGTGTGCACATCAAAGACATTAGAAGGGAAAAGTTCATTGCAGAGGGGACAGGTAATCCATTTCTTAGTTTGTGGTGTGGAGTTCCTCGTTTGCTCAACAGTCTTGAGAGGTGTACTTGTGCTCTGGGAGACATTGCTAGGCATTGCTACTTGCAGAGGAGCAAAAGTGTATGTGGGCATGCCATTCATCTTGTTGCCAGTTGGGATCAAGTGACTCAGCAGGGACTGTGAAGTCAGCATGGTACCTTGAAGGGTGACTTGGTTCGTTGGTGCATTTTTTGTATCCACGGCAGGCTTCAATACAGCTCCAGCTGCCATGTTGGCCCGCAGTCCTGATTGGAGAAGAATTTGCTGCGGTTGTGGAGTATGTTGTGGTTGAGCTAGAGCCATATGTGCCTGTTTCAGAGACACATTGGACAGTGTGGGAAGCTGGACCATAGATCCTGCTCCTTGAGGCAAAGCACCTCGGAGGGCTATTGTGGCACCAGGCTGGAGCAAACCTTTAGCTTCAGCACTTGCTAGCTGCACTAGCGCCGACGCTTGAGGGGGCAGAAAAGCCTGGTTGGTTCCGGGGGAACAGATTAGAGTCGTACTGTTTGCTCTTCCTAACTGTTGTAAGGCCAACAAAGTGCCACCAGGTTGGCCATTACTTGGTATAATCAAGGACTTACTGTTCAACATGTGAGATTGCTGTAGTTTAGGAGCAATGCTTGGGAATGTCACAAACACACCATTCCCATTTGGTGTCGCTTTAATGGTGAAGTTCTTGTTCTCATAAATCATGCTCTGCACTTGTGTGCCGACTGAATAGTGTGACGGCTCAACCAGCATGTGATGCAACATTTGGTCAAGATTTCCAGTGTTCACCTTGCACACCTTGCAGCAGTAGACCTTTACAGATGTCGTCCCCTGAGGGATGAAT